>NC_090050.1:11946964-12246964 GCF_038355195.1 Osmerus mordax
GCTGAGGACAGGAGCTCCAACTGTAAACAGAACATCTCGGATTCACATAGAAGAAGACTGAACTGGTACATCGGACGCAGACCCCGCACGGCGTTTACAAGCGCTCAGGTAAGCAACACTGGTGCGTGAGTTTGGCGTACATTTCCCGATTTCTAATCGATAACAATAAAAATACATACTATTATATCGGTATTACTTTGGAAGCTTTGTTCAAATGATTGTAGCCTATTTGTCACTACTTGTCAATGTTCTCCTGATGTTTGTGCTTTTCAGATCGAGATCCTAGAGAGCGTGTTCATCATAAACTCCTACCCAGGTATCGACATCAGAGAGGAGCTGGCTCAGAGACTACACCTGGAGGAGGACAGAATACAGGTTTGTCTACCTGGACCAGCACAGTTTAGTTTAAAGCCAATGTAAGATATCTGTTTCATGAGAAGCCCAATCATATTCTACAATGTTAACCATTTTATTGTATCAAGCCTGTTGTGTTGCTGTATCCAATAGAGACAATTATTGATTTGGAATATAATCTGATTCTGACTTTTTGTCCCCTCTTATCCACAGATCTGGTTTCAGAACCGCAGAGCCAAACGGAAACGCTCCGACAGAGAGTCTCAGTTTCTCATGGTGAAGAAAGTCATTTCTGGTCTCAAGACAAAAGAGGAGGAAGAATAATGAACACTGTATTTGTCTATTTCTGTCTGTATATCTTTCTCTGTCAGTGCAATATTCTGATAATTTATTTATGTGTGAATGACGAATTGTGTTTTATTAATAGATTAATAAATTAGATAATACTATTGTTCTGTGGTGTCACATTGGATCAAGTCACTGTAATGCTTTTTTTTTCTCATTCTGCCTAATAGCATTTAGCTCATTAAACCTTAGATGGCTTGTGCAGGGACAGGTGAAACAGCCCTTGAGGTTACAGGTTCTCTTTTCTCCCCCATTTCATATCCTGTGGAGGCTTCTGAGTTAAGCGCTTAACTCAGCCACTGCTTTTTGTTGGGACAAATACCCAGAGAGGAACCAATTTGTCAGCGTCAGAGCTATGTAATTAAAAGTGGATGGTGTGAGAGACAAAGGAGTATATCGGGGGGAGGCAGCCAGCCCTGCAGGCCACAGGAAAGACGGGTGCTGGGCAGTAGACAAAGAAGACCTGCCCCGTCGCTTGTTTACACGGCCAGTTGTCATTTCCTAAACATGGCTATGCATACATTTTGTTTGTCTTTTCACATTAGTTAACTCTCATCACAAACTTCTGTTCCACAAACAGGGATGCACTTCCATCCTCCACGGGTGGTTTTAGTTTTGTATCGATCACAAGGGGGTGCTCATGGCATCTCTCTTGAACTCTCCTCAAACCTCTTTTAAGGTCCCTCAAGAGCACTCAGAAAACATTTCCTCTATTAAGATTTGAGAGAAAAATTATGTTTTTCTTTTTCTTTCATAATGTTCTCAATTTGCCTTTTTCTCATTCTGTTTCTTGTTGGATATACAGCAATGCCTAACCCCATAATAGGTGTATGGTTCAGTATTTGCAAGAAGTGTTCTCTTTTGCGTCACCAAAGGGGAATCTTTCTTTCTCATGATGACTTCAATGGTAACACAAGAGCACCTGAAAGGGGAGATGGCTGTAGCTGTTCAGAAAATGAAGCTTTCCCATGCAGGTTTGGGGTAAACTCCTCTTTGATCTTAATGTCATATGTTTGAGAAATTGGAGAAACTTGGTGAACAGGGTCGTCAGTCATGTAACCCTTGTTTTGGAACAATAAAACGCCTTCATGTCATGTGGGCCTGAACATGTGTAGGGAAAAAAAAGTTTTCTGTAATGTGTTCTAGATCTTTTTTTTCTTTTCATATTTGATAAATGAGATAATTTGTGTTCATTAACTAAAGTCAACTTATACATTCGTTCTAAAGGTATAGTTTATAAGGTAAGGTAGTGAAAAGGAACAACTTTCATCCTTACAGGGTAGTACGGCACCGCACGTCCAATAGTTTCTGTGCCTGGGGCGCTTCAAGGTGTTAGTAGGAATGGGGCGTTAAGAACTTGTATTGTGTTTGCAGCAGAGAACGCCTATACCTCTACAGTTAAGTTTCGACTCGATATTAAACTTTCTTTCTGGCGGATGCAGGAGGAAAACAGCTGATATGCTGCCATTGTTGCTGCAACTTATCAAACTCTGAGGGACGTACTTGTGTATCCAAGTGGGCTGCGCTACGGGTATAGGTCTAGAGCCCCACCTTGCGGGAAGTCAGTCTCTTCGATAACATCTGAAGCTGCTTGATCCAGAGTCGTGATCAGATGGTCTTGATGGACTAGAGCGGGGATGGCTGCGCGAGCGAGACTATTTTACCTACTTACAACTTTATACCTATTCTTTAACAACTTTTCTGCGTCGCCAGCCACTGGCACCAAGACAGAAACCTCGGAAAAATGCAACTATAAGGTAAAACATGACAATTATCCGAGATATGCTGACAGACACTGCGTCTGAAAAGTTTTAGTGTGTCTTCGAAACTTTAAACTCGTAACCGCACATCTTGCATTCCATGTTCAATAGTGAGTTAACATGTCAATATAGAAAAATATAATGGCGCCGCGTAAATCTTGAAATTATTTTTCGAAGACGTCTTCAGGTTATATTATTTGGCCTATCTATTTCCAGGCCGTTGATGTGACCTACTGTATCCCTCACTTGCAAAAGCCTACCTGATGTAGGCTACAGCGGTGTTATCTGTGAACGCATTAAACGTTTATAATAAAGTAGGCCTAAGCCGTTGAACATTTTGGGGTTGAGATTATTTACGCGACAGGTTTTTGTTTAAAAAAAATTCTCACCAATTTGTTCAATTAATTGTCCCTTCCAGCCACCTACTTCTAATTTGATGAAGTAAAAAGTAACACAATCTAGATCAATAACTCCTTAAATTAAAGATCCCTAGAGGTAGGTATGCTTTGAAATGAATTACTGTTAGTAAATATATTAAAAATAGGATATTACCTGGCTATCCTATTCTTAAATTGCAGTAAGCTAACAAGCACATCTATTTCTATTTTCCCGAATCCACGGGTCTGGTCTGATGTTTGGGCAGTATGCTGAATACCCTCACCCCTTGCATTGTATCGTTTGTTGTCTTTTCATGAGCGGCGTCCGCTTGTTTGACTGTGGCCGACGTGCTATTGAGTGAGTGATTGCCCCTACAACGCATTGTCTGCTTGGGGAAGGGTGGCCTTTGAAGTGATTCCCCATGGGAAGCGCAGGGACTGTTTGCTCTATTAAAATTCCTGGCCACTTCCTCTGTCGAACCACAGGCCACCTCCCTCAACAGCCACTTCAAAGTCTTTGAGGATGGTAGACCTATTGCTGAAGGAAACACTTCAGAGTGCTATTTTGCAGGTGTCAGGTAGTATTTTATTCATCCGAATCATAAAGTTACATTCCCATTGCGCGACAAAATTACAAACCTGCCAGCCAAATGCATATCCTAAGTGAATAGCCTACCTTTAGCTTCCACATTAGGAACTATAATATCACACTAACGACATTACAGGCAAATGATTCGTTTTCCTATGTAGGGGGTGTAAGCCTATGTTCATTGTAGGCATTGTTGAATGGGTATCGTTCAATTGATGTTGAAGCTTAGTAGTGTCCTAGTTCCCATGCAGGGGCTTTAAAGGGGACCGACAGCCCAGCTGAGCGCAGCCCGGCTGAGCTGGGGTCTCCTTGAAGGCTGCGGAGGGTGGTTGTGAAGAGAGGAAGAGAGAGGCTGGCCCTGGATTAAAGCTCTTGTCTTCCGGGTCTCCTAGCGCCTGGACTTCAATGCTAGTTTTGTTCCAGGCTCACCATGGGGCTCGCTAAGAAGGACGACTACAAATGTATGTGCAGCGCTCTCTGAATGAGCCAAATCCCTCCCTTCCTACAGGAGAATGGAGGCTGCTTTTTCAATACATGGCTTTTTCCCCCCCATAATTCCCCCAAAAGAAAAAAGAAGGAACACTCCAGTAAGCCGGTGCTCATTATGGGATGGATATTAGTAGCTGTGTAATCCTATTCCCACACATCTGGATATGAACTGATGAATTCAGTCAGCGGCTGAACGCAACATCGGCCAGACTCCAAAACATACGTCCACGAATTATAAAGTTGAAGAGTGCAGCAGAGCAGGTGTTCAATAGTGGTGGGACTGGGGGCTTCGGGAGATGTTCCGGACATCTTTTTAAGTCCAGGACCTAGTTTGACCTACTTTGAGAGTCAAGTAATAGTAATTCAATCATGAAATGTTCCTTCTTTAGTGGCTTTAATCGGAACCATCTATTTCAGTTCTGTTGTTCTGATTCCTTCCCAGTGGTAGAGAAGGACCTGCCTGTGACCGGTGGTGTGTGTATGAGAGAACGAGTGGTTCTGGGCTGTGAGTGTTGTGCTCCAGTCCCCATCAGTGACCCCGAGTCTGCCTGGGATTTACAGTGTTAGAGACACAGCCAGGGAACAAGGGGAATGTTTTACAATGTCCCCAGACGTACACAAACATGGGGCCGGCCAAGACTCTTTCGAGTGGTGAGCCTGGGATCCTACACAGCCCCTGGCTTGACTGCACATGTGGGACAGGACACCCTCTCTCTATTTCCCCCCCCTCTCTCCCCCCCCCCCCCCCCCCCCTCTCTCTCTCTCTCTCTCTCTCTCTCTCTCTCTCTCTCTCTCTCTCTCTCTCTCTCTCTCTCTCTCTCTCTCTCTCTCTCTCTCGCCCGTTATATATTTAATCAGACCTTTAAGGGAACACCCCTATTATTCTGTCTTGTAACATCTGGCTGCATATGAATGATATTGGGGGGTGCGTCCACGGTGTGCAGGGAGAGCGAGGGAGCGAGGGAGAGAGAAGGTGAAAGAAAAAAAGAAGAAGAAAGTGTGTGCAGTTCATGTACGGAGGGAGGGGACACGGGTGGGGGGTGGACACAAGTTATTCCTGCGCTGTCCTTCTGGGAAGCATTGAAAACCACCCAACCAGCCCGTAACCTTGGAAGCAGTTTTGTGTGTGTGCTGTGGGAAAGTCTCTGGTTGGTTAGTTCTGAATCAGGGGCCGTTCTCCTGGCCTGGCCTGGTGAATGAGGGACCCACTGCCTTTCAGATGCTCTGCTGCCTTTGACTGGCGGAGTCCCGCTGCTTAGGAAGAAAGGCTTGGCCTCCCTGGTAAACGGGAGGTATGTTAAAAGTGAATTAAAAGTGCAGAGTGTTTGTTGTCCCCAGCAGGGTGCAGCTGATCGGGCCCGTCGTGCTGTTGTCACAGTGAGGCGGAGTGGGGGGGGGGGGGGTTCTGAAAGAACGCCGCTCGTAAGTGTTACCAAGCACAAAAAATGAATTATTTCAACACGACGAAAGCCACATTGTTTGGGTTTGAGGAGTTGACAGTTGTTTTTTTAATTATTCTTTTTATGATTTGTGAATTGTGTGTGATGGCCGTTAACCCCCACACACATCCGCACACACACAAACACAATTGTTTGGACTTGCGATGGACCAACAGCCCAGCCTAGCCCAGGGAGATGACTGATGACTCATTGCTGCTCCTGACACATTGAAGTCATTACAATCAATTAGCTGCTCCTTCCTCCTACCTCATCAAGGATCTGCTGCCCTAAGGCGATTCCTGCCAGCAGAACTGGAGAGCAGAGGTTGAGATTACGCAGTTGGCCTCTTCAAAGGCTGCAGGGAACATTGAGTGGACATGAAAGTTGACCCAGACGGAACACTGGTGTGATGCTGTATGTAAAGGGTGGCCGAATCGAATGATTTTGTGTTGCAAAACTATATTGCATATCCTGTATCTTATATACATGAAACATACATTTAGACGTGGATAGAAGCTTAGCTCTAAGAGTTTGCTGATGTGTGTGTGTGTGTGTGTTGGTGCAGCGTGGATCTATATCTCCATTAGCCTCTCCATTTGCCGTGCCTCAAATTGCAGCTTTTCTACTTTTCCATTAAGGGAGCAGGCTCGTGTCCTGGTCCTTATTCAGAGCTTGAAGCCCCTGGGGTCGCCCAGCATTCTTACTGCATGAAACACTACACTCCAAATCCCACAAGCCCTCTTTCTCCCCATGAAGAAATGTATTGTGCAGTAATGTCATCTGGAAGATCGCTGCACTGTGAAACCTGGCTTAGTTGGCAGGGAGTGGACAGGATGTCCTCCTTTTTTTTCTCTAGATTTCGCGTCACTTCTGAGTCGGGGGCCAAGTCTGGGGCCAGTCCACTGTTCATTGTCCCACCTCAGGAAAGAGTTTCAATTTTCTTGGGAGGATGACAGAGGTTGAGTGACAAAGCTTGAGATGAAGACTTCATGTGTGGGGTGGTGTGCTCCCATTATCCATGTCCAAAGGAAAAAGTCGATTTAGTGCTGTGTAAAGTTGACTAACTCTCTCCTAGGCCTTGTTTAGATATTGGCAGCTTGTTGAAAGACATGCCTTCACATGTTCCCTCTTTCAGGCACCAATGCTGAATGTCACACAGGAGTATTATGCAAAACCATTGCGTAACGTAAGGAAATAGGTCAATCCGATTTCTAGACAATAGTCACAGTGCAGGTTCCTGTACCTCAGCGGAATGAATTGTTTCCTGTCGCGTCAATTAAGCAACAAATCAGCTGCAAGTAATTGTCCAGGATGTTCTCAAACGTCAACAGGACATCGTCAAGTACACACACTCTACATTTGAGCTCCAAAACCACGTCAGAGTTCAAAACGCTTTCGAGCAGAGTAGAGTAGACCAGCTCCATAGGCTCAGACGACCTTTGGTTTTTGGCCAGCAGACTAACACTTCCCCTGGGAGCAGGAGGAGGGGGGGAGGGAGGTGTCCACTATTCATCACTGTGGGGATGTTGGCTGTCCTCCTTCAGGGGGAGAACCAAGGGTCAACTACAGCCACGTGTGGAGAGAGCCTGGAGGTCAGATGTGAAGATGCTTCTCCATCTATCTGCTCCACAAGACTGGTGGTCGGAGTGTGTGGCTACTGTGTGTGTTTGGTTCACCCAGGAACGGGAGGAATAGATGGTTTCGCTATTTCATTCAATTCTTTTTCCATTTGGAGAAAACTGAAGGTTCTAAACTGGAAACAAAACGTTTTTCCCCCCCGAGCCAAGATGTCAGCAAGGGAGCAGTTGCTGGGTTCTGTGGGTGACTGAGTAAACTAGAAGATGGTGTTTGGGGCCGGAGAACTCATCAGGTTTCTGATGAGTTGAACAAAGATTCCCCAGCTTTCATAGAAGGACAGGATTCATGTCTGTCGAAGGTATGAGGTACGGCGAAACGTCTGTGTTCGCTTGCACTTGGCATCTTCTCACTGGGGTGTCGTTAGGGCATACCTCTCCACTTCGGTGATTTGTCTTTTGCTGAAACCCCTGGAGGCCCAAAGCTTTGAATTTGTGTTTTTAGTTTTTGTGTGCGTTCTTCCAGAGCAGTTTACAACGTGCGTGTGTGTGTCTGAGAGAGAAAAAGCGCAGACCAATGTGCGAACAGGCTCGACTGTGCACCGAAAAAAAAATTAGTTTTCTGTAAGTTCTTGCTCAGTAATGTCATAACATGTGGTAGTGCTTCAGCAGGTCGCTGCGACAGACGTTGATGGGAGGGAAACAGGAAAGACATTAAGGAAAACAAAGTCAGAGTCAGGGGAGAGAGGGACCAGCCAGATCGCCTGAAGCATCTGATCAACCACCACAGTCCAGAGGCCCCCCTCATCACACTGGACAACTCTCTGCCCCCCCCCCCCCCCCCCCCACACACACACACACTCAAACACATGCACACACTCTCACCCACACACAAACCCAGACACACACACATGCTCCTTCTCAGCTTCTCCAGTGAATTTCCCAAATATGTGATTTCAGACACAAAGTCACAGAGGTTAGGCACAGGACGTTCAGTTTAGCGATGTTGTAACAACGTGTTCTCCATTTAGACTTTGAGCCTCTTAAGCCTTTTTTCTAGATGGGTGCTAAATTTTACTCTACTGTCCTCCAGTGACTGAGCACACTTTATTAAGCACGGAGTAAATCTCCGCGGCCTGCTTTCTTCAATCATGCGAGCGGACATAAAGACCTCGACGTAAAACCCAAATCTAACTGAGTCGTTTCCCGAATACGGTCCACACATATCACCTCAGAGGATGTCAGCGACGATCAAACCAGGTTGTAGGTTGCAGGCGCTTCCCCGGCTACGTATCTCTCTTTACGTTCTCCCTCACGAGATAAAACCTTTGAAAGAGGACTCTGCTTTCCAAGTTGTTTTTTTCCAGCTCCCTGGATAACAGGAGGTCTTCATTCACAAAGCAACCACATCCAGACACAAACGAGCATCAAACGCTCCTCAGCCCTGGCTGCCTCCAAGGCTCCTCATCAAAGCTGCCCCCCCTGTTTCAAACAAGCTGCAGCGATCAGGATGTGTGTAATTGCTGAGGCTATAAAGACCAGCTCTCGAGTCGAGTGGAATTGCCTAGATTTGGGACGTTGATACTTGCTCGCCCCATGGGTGCCACATGCTGACCTGAGGGAGATGGATTGTGGGACGGCAGAGGAAATGAAACGACTGAAAGACAATGCAAATTGGACCACTGGAATATCGACTTGGAGGGCGAAAGACTCACGTTGCTCACAGGCACCTGTTTCATCTCATTGGCCTTTTCTTAGTAGAAGATGTCTGGTCGTGGAGGAAATCCAGCCAGCCGGCCCAGGGTAAGGAGTGATGATTGATTAGCATTGCTAGACCTTGATAAAGGACACACAGCCAGTTGTAGCAGAGAGGAGGAGAGCGAGCGGGGCTTGGAGTCTAAAATGGGAGACACATGTTGTGGTAATGAGAAGAGTATGTGGGATTACAGGAGAGCGTGGAGAGGCCTGATTAGGCCGGACGCTCCCACAGAGGTACTAATTTCCTCCTTTGGAAGGACTGGGGTAGGGCTGGACCTGGGGTAGAGCTGGACCTAGGGTAGGGCTGGACCTGGGGTAGAGCTGGACCTGGGGTAGGGCTGGACCTGGGGTAGAGCTGGACCTGGGGTAGGGCTGGACCTGGGGTAGGGCTGGACCTAGGGTAGGGCTGGACCTGGGGTAGGGCTGGACCTGGGGTAATGCTGGACCTGGGGTAGGGCTGGACCTAGGGTAGGGCTGGACCTGGGGTAGGGCTGGACCTGGGGTAGGGCTGGACCTAGGGTAGGGCTGGACCTAGGGTAGAGCTGGACCTAGGGTAGGGCTGGACCTGGGGTAGGGCTGGACCTGGGGTAGGGCTGGACCTGGGGTAATGCTGGACCTGGGGTAGGGCTGGACCTGGGGTAGGGCTGGACCTGGGGTAGAGCTGGACCTGGGGTAGGGCTGGACCTGGGGTAGGGCTGGACCTAGGGTAGGGCTGGACCTAGGGTAGAGCTGGACCTGGGGTAGGGCTGGACCTGGGGTAGGGCTGGACCTGGGGTAGAGCTGGACCTAGGGTAGGGCTGGACCTGGGGTAGAGCTGGACCTGGGGTAGGGCTGGACCTGGGGTAGAGCTGGACCTGGGGTAGGGCTGGACCTGGGGTAGGGCTGGACCTGGGGTAGGGCTGGACCTAGGGTAGGGCTGGACCTAGGGTAGGGCTGGACCTGGGGTAGGGCTGGACCTGGGGTAGGGCTGGACCTGGACCTGGCGTGTCTCTCCAGCCACCATCTTGACTAACAGGAGCAAATCTGCTATGTTGTAGTGTTTATCTAACTCTTTATCTAAATGTCCCCTCAGGCATGATTTTCTGTGATTATTGATCCGGTGTTAGGAGGGACTTGTGTCCCGGTGTGAGACTGTTGATGTTTCTCCACAGTAACCCTCCCACCGTTGTTGTTTTTTGATCTTCTTGGCATTTGGACAAACAGTGTAAATAAAACCCTCAACATTAGTTTATTTTCACTTCTGGGAGTTTTGAGGCCTTTGGAGCAAATCATTTGTTGAAATCAATGTGTTATTGCTGGATAACTGACATCATAGTTAAGCAGATACATGTGAAATTTTCTTTGTGTCTTTTTTTGTTGTCTTCTTTTTCATCTATCTCTCTCTCTTCATGCCAGTTGTACAGTGACTCGACACAAGGCCTGTTCCCGCACGCTCTAGCCTCGTACCACAGGGGTACGACACCGTACACACATGAGCCCAACAAATGTTACTGGGTCATTAGGAACATGCCACCCCCTGCCCCCCTCGCCAAGCCCCCCGCCCCCCTCACCAGGCAGTAAGATTAGTAGTTACAAAACCATAACCCCCTCACCCGCCCGCCCCTTACCTCCCCGGGTCTCCCTCCCTCCCCTCCCTCCCTCCCTCCCCTCCCTCCCTCCCTCCCTCCCTCCCTCCCTCCCTCCCTCCCTCCCTCCCTCCCTCCCTCCCTCCCCTGAGAGCAGCTGTGAGTGAGGGGGCTTTAATGAATCAGTGCCGGGGATGGATCCCCATCACATCTGCTCTCCGTTCAGTCAACAGGAGATGATGGAGCCCATGTTTCATCTGAGGAGAAGACACAGTGCCGTACCGCCCCCCTGGAGAAGAGGGGCGAGTGGAGGGACGGAAGGGTGGAGGAGTGGGTGGAGGGTTCGAGGGGTGTGTGGGTGGCGGGACGGAGAGCTGTATTGAGGGGTGGAGGGGTGTGTGGAGGGGTGTATTGAGGGGTGTGTGGAGGGGTGGAGGGGTGTATTGAGGGGCGGAGGAGGGGTGTATTGAGGGGCGGAGGAGGGGTGGAGGGGTGTATTGAGGGGCAGGGGAGGGGTGTGTGGAGGGGTTCCCAAGCAGGGATCAAACACATAGTTCCCCCTTCTCTTTCCAGATCTCTCAGCTGGTGTGTGTGGAGTTGTTGTCTCCATCTGGCTTGCTGCTAATGGGCTATTTAAAGAGAACCATCTCCCCTCATAACTCTGCCGCCCTGCGTATGTTCTCATTCGATTGATTTCAGGTGTGAAGTTGGCTGCCAGAGAAAACAACAACAGCCAGACTTTGATTCTGACCAGAGTCATTTAAACACCGGTTGTGACCAACCAACAAACAATACACCCATCTTTATCATGAGCAGCATTATAGTCTTTACCTTGCCCAGCTCCAACCCTCACTTAGCTAAGCAGCCATTTGAGCAATATCCTTTTGAGTGGAGAAGAGGCACTGTGCTGAAGGACGAATGTTCCGGAAAGGTCTTCTGGTGCCTCAGGGGGCTGTGTATGGGAGAGACGGGCATGTCTGTGAAGCAGTCTCTCTGCCTCACCCTCCTTTCTCTCCTTTTCGCTCTTTCTCTCCTTTCTTCCCTCCCTCCCTTCCTCCCTCGCCCTCTTTCTCTCTCTCTCTCTCTCTCTCTCTCTCTCTCTCTCTCTCTCTCTCTCTCTGATGATCTAATTATTGTTATTATTCAGACAGAAGGGAAGATGGAACACCTGGTTTCAGACGGTGCCTTTACACAGACAGACACACACACACACACACACTCACACACTCACACCAGTCTCTCACCTGCTGCTTGGCTCTGTTGAGACTCGTCTCACTGCTTTATGACTCCACGGCACGCCAGCCTCTCATGCAACATCCGGCGCACCTCGCACACAGCACCCTCTCCTCCCTTTCCTCCCTGCTTTTATCTTAGTTTTTATCTGCTCATCGTCGGCCGTGGAATTTCAGGGAATCGTTTCAAGGAAATTGTGCCGTTTGAATGAGAGCGGACGAGGCCCCATCAATTCCCATTCAGAGCAGTCTCAGTCCTCTTGACTGTGCCTGCCTGTGCCTGTGTTTGGGACAGTCTATGTCCCCTGTAGCCAGGATGTGTTAGCCGCTGTTCGAGGTGACCCGTGCTCTGACCCTCCTGTCACCTCGCTGCCAGCAGGAAAGCACCTCCGAGGGGGAGGGGGGGGTTTATGGAGCCCTGCCGCAGCCCTGGGCACCGCCCGAGCTGTCCATTTGATGTTTTTAAGACTTCTGTTGACTCGTTATGGAGGGGGAGAGGGAGGGATTACTTAAAAGTATGAGAGCAGCGACATCAGACAAAACACGAAAGTCTTCATCTTCAACTCCTAATATCCATCTCGAATACAATTAAAAAAGGCTTGTTCTGGTGTGTGCATTCTTCGGTTTATGACAGCTGTGGGGGATACTTTAAAGGGTGTGTGTGTGTCTGGCTGAATGTGGGCTTGTTTGTGACGCCTGTGTGTGTGTGTGTGTGAGACTGTAAATGGTGTGTGTGTAAATGGTGGGAAGGGAGGGTGTTGCAGGGGAGCGTGTGCGACAGGCTTATTAGCAAGCGTTGTGCCTTACCAGCCCCCCACCACCCCATCCCCCCCCCCCCCCTCCTCCCTTTCCGCTGCTCTGGAGGTGTGAGGCTGTAGACGGCGGCAGTGGGGGTGTGAGGCTCGAGGTTGGGTCAGGGGGAGGGGTTTAATGACTGTGGGTCTCTTGTGATGGTTGCAGGTGTGTCTGGGGGGGGCCCGCGCAGCTGCCCGTCTGCTGTGACCCCCCCCAGACCCCTGCTGGGAGCAGGGTGTTAAAGCCCAGGAGAGCAGAGACCAGGCCCATTAGACAGCCCCTGCGGCCCGCCTCCCGACACCTCGCTCTGCCACAACCCCCCCCCCTCCTCCCCCCTGCCAGTAAACACAACGTCCCTTCACTGACATTTGCCTATTAGAAGGACTGGGAAGGGGCCCCGTAGGGACTTTTGACTTTACGATAGCATTCTCAGAGATTCAAGTATGTCCTCTCCTTGGAAGGGAGCTCCGTGGTGATGCAGCAGGAACGTGCAGCTGGAGTGCCGACCTGACAGAAGCTGTTGAATTGCGGGAGAGGCTTGTTGGTATGACGGAGACTTGAGGCCCCAGTTCTGGGTTCAGTGGAGGTGCGCGAAAGCAGAGAGAGAAAGTGAGGAAGCGAATGGCTTCAGTCAAACTGTGGTCCTTTTTGTCTCATTTCTAACCCCTCTTTAACATCTGCTGCAGGTCTGGACTGGCCTGGGGGGTGGGAGATGGGAGGGGGGGGTTTGTGTGGGGGTTGACCTGGCTGGAGGCCTTTTTAATACACTTCCTGGGAGGAGGGGAACATGGGGTACTGGAGTTTTATTGGTCTTGGTACATTCATAGACAGAGCTATAAACCTTATAATGAATGGCGATTCTCTTGGACAAGCATTCATTTAAATCCATATTTAATCAGTAACTGGATTCATAAAATCACTTATACTGTGTTTTCCAGCCAGTTGTTTCACAGTTCCACAACATTGTCCCACAGTTATCTGTATTTGTAGTAAATTCCGGTCTCTCAGTGGAGACGCCGGGTCTTGTCCCAGGCTTTGTCTGGCTGCCTTGTCAGGGTTAATTGTGTCGTATCGTGCCCTGCTGATAAGGGCTTCCTCTCTCTGCACCAGCCTGATGGGGGAGATTAGATCTCTGATGGGGGTGTGTGTGTGGGGGGTTCTTGTCTGTTTCTGCCAGCCTGCTTCTCTCCCCCCCCACCTCTCTCGCTCTCTCCTCTCTCTCCTCTCAACTCTGCCAACCGGCCTTTCTCCTCTCCCCCTCTCTCTCTTCTGTCTGCCAGCTTGTTTCACTTCCCCTTTCCTCTCTCTCCTCTCAACTCTGCCAGCCGGCCTCTCTCCTCCTCTCTCTCTCTCTCTCTCTCTCTCTCTCTCTCTCTCTCTCGCTCTCTCTCTCTCACTCCTCGCTCATCTCTCTCTCTCTCTCTCTCTCTCTCTCTCTCTCTCTCTCTCTCTCTCTCTCTCTCTCTCTCTCTCTCTCTCGCTCTCTCTCTCTCCTCTCTCTCTCCCCCTCTCTCTCCTCTCTCCCCCTCTCTCTCCTCTTTCCCTCTCTCTCCTCTCTCTCCTCTCTCCCCCTCTCTCTCCTCTTTCCCTCTCTCTCCTCTCTCTCTCTCCTCTCTCTCTCCTCTCTCCTCTCCCCCTCTCTCTCCTCTCTCCTCTCTCCTCTCTCTCCTCTCAACTCTGCCAGCGTCTCCTGTCTTTACACATGCTCCCTATTGAACCCATCCCGACATAGTGTACACCATATGTCATTAGATACATTCGATTATATATTGCTATATTTTTATATGTACGTATATTATTGTCAAATATATATGCATGTTTCATGGAGAGTAATCTGATAATACAAGTATCGGCTTACTCTTGATCAGATACATGTCAGTTATGTAATGTTTTTGTCAGCCTTTGCTGGCTTTGGTCTTTGTTGTTGTTGCTGACGTCCTCTCTGTCTCTGTGCACAGGTGCTCCAGTCCAGCTCTGACGAGAGTGGCCGCAGGCTCGGGATCACGCTCCGCAATGACAGTGAGTAGCCTTGCATGCATTGGAACCAGGCTCAAAACTCAACAACTCCAATACGTATCGTTCAGATTAGAAGCGCTCAAAGTATATCATGTCCGGAGAGAAGAACTCTTCAACAGATCTGTTCTGAACAGAAAAATGCCATTCAGTATAATAATGAAATATGAAAGTTTTCCAAACTTTCAGGCATTTTGACTCCTTGTTTGACACTGAGGGAGTGTTTTATAATCTTCCCAGCCTCAGTGGAGAACTCCCATCCCCCATGACCCCCAGCCCCCATCCCCCAATCCCCCCATGACCCCCAGCCCCCATCCCTAACTAACCTTTGTTAGTCCAGAAGTCAAGTTTCTCTCCTGTAGCCAAATCCTGCGTTCCCCCCAGTGGTGGCTGGCCTTTGTCCTTGACTGCTGGAGGGAACGGCTTTGCTCCTTTTAGCATCACAATCAGCCTGAGCTCAGAGGGTGGGGGAGGGGGGGGGGATGGGGGGGGGGTGGCATTGTAGGGGGGTGGGCGTGTGCAGGACACGACTGGCTGCTCCTCTTCCTTCCTCTTCCTCTACCTTGCCTCTTTCTCCAATGAGATGCCTACCGGGGAGGGAGGGTGGAGGGGAGTGTGTGGGGAGGGGAGGAAGGGAAGATATGGAGGAGGAGAAGAAGAGAGGGTGAGAAGTCGCCTTGCTTGGCTGGACATTGCCACCCCTCCGTATCCCGCTGAAACAATGTGTCACAAAGTGCTGAAGAGTACCCAAACCAAAGCGGCCCAAGCAGCAAGGAGAAGGTCACTGTTATGGAGAAAAGCTCCTCAATAATACGATATTGTGAAAGGCCTCGGTGTATAGCTCCATTGAAATCTTTGGAGCGATTGTTTCGATGACCCAACCTCCAACCTCCTCGATAATAATAAAAATGTGTGAAAGGCCTTCGGATATAGCTCCACCGAAATCTTTAGAGGAATTGTTTCGATGAACTATTTTTCTCTCTTTCTCTCCCTTTCTCTTTTGTCCCCAGACTGCTCCCTGAACTGGAACCCGCTGGGGAAACACGCCATCCATGAGGTGACCAACGTGACCTTCAGCCACTTGGCCTGTGACAGCCAGGCTGCTGTGGTGGTTCACTGGATGCCCAGTCCCCTAGGTACAGGATTTCACTCTCCTCTGTCTGTCTCTCTCTCTCTCTCTCTCTCTCTCTCTCTCTCTCTCTCTCTCTCTCTCCCTCCCTCTCCCTCTCTCTCTCTCTCTCTCTCTCTCTCCTCTCTCTCTCTCTCCTCTCTCTCTCCTCTCTCTCTCTCTCTCTCTCACTCTCTCTCTCTCTCTCTCTCTCTCTCTCTCTCTCTCTCTCTCTCTCTCTCTCTCTCTCTCCCTCTGTGTCTCTCTCCTCTCTCTCTCTCTCCTCATGGTCAGGACCCATGAGGTTGTGCCTGTTCCCTCACCATGCCTGGTTGCTCACAGGGCAGTGATTTATCTTCCGTGTCCCCGGACTTGAGCTGATGGGAAGAGAGGAAACATGAGCTAGCAGAGGAGGGAGAGAAAGGCCCGGAGCTTCAAAGCCCTGAGCTGTGCTGCTCTGTCTGTCCTGATCAAAGAGCCAGGCCCTCCTCTTCCCCTCCTCTTCCCTCCCCTCCCCTCCCTCCCTCCCTCCGTCCGCCTGTAGGCTTACTCCTTAACCCTGACTGTCACACCACCCTGGCCGAGAAGGAAGGGATCCATCCCTGCACACACACAATGCCGTGATTTGTCTCCGGAAGAATGTGTGTGTGTGTGCGAGAGAAAGGAGTGTGTGAGGGTGTGTCTAAACGAGTGTAGAGAGTAGAGTTCAGTGTGCGCCCATGCATGCGCGTGACAGAGACCAAAGAGACAGGGAGGGAGGGAGGGAGGGAGGGGGGGGGGAGGGAGGGAAGCCTCCTTTGCTTCCGGGATGGGGGGGTGTGTGGGGGGGTGTCTGTTGAATCCGTAACGTGAGCGCCTCAGCCCCGGCCCGGTGACAATGAGCCCTGTTGTCTTTCGAACCCTAATCCCTCTGGCTCAGGACTCAACACTGCTCAGGTGGGCCCACAGAGTAGAAGCACATGCAGAGGGGGAAATGGCACAGGGAGAGAACAGGAGAGGGAGAGGGAGAGGGAGAGGGAGAGGGAGAGACGGGGTGAAGGAAAGAAAAATAAAAAACGGCCTGCGAAAGATGAGAGAGAGAAAGGGAGGGGAGGGTATGAAAGGCTAACTGCATATGAGAGGAGAACATGCCTGAAGACAGCACAACCAGTTGGACAGCTTTTGTGTGTGTGTGTGGGTGTGTGTGTGTGTTCGTTTCCGTGATCTTACCCTGGGTGTCTCGGCGAGTATGTTGACTGTGCAGCCTGATGCTATCAGAGGTGGTGTGGAGTTACACCCGCCACAAAGAGACCGGGCTCTTTCTGCTCCGCTCCCCACTGGGGTAATAGGAACCACACGGAGAGTGTGTTCCTGTTTGTGTGTCTCCGCGTGTTTGTGGAACAGAGTTCTTCATGTGCATGTGTGTGCTTCTGTGAGTGTGTGTGTGTGCGCGCGTGCATGTGTGTGCTAGAAAGCGAGCCTGTGTGTGTGTGTGCGCGTGCAGACACGAGTGTGTTAGGAAGAAAGAGAGAGAGCGAGTGTGTTGTGCGCCGCCGCCGCATAACGATAAGACAGAAATGCAATTAGAAGAGAGGTGTGCTGGCACACACAGAAGGGCATGGGAATGCTCTGCTGGCACGCACAGTCCTGTGGCACGGCCAGGACAGCCTCTTCTGCACAGTCACATCATGGTACTCATAAAACACAACAACTTGGGGGGGGGGTTAAACTGTCTCCTTTTTGCGTGTGTGAATTTCTTCGGACTCCCAGGAGTTGCAGCCTTGGAAAGTCTAAAGTTGTGCATGTAGACACAACAGTGTTAAGTGCAGGTTACTCCCAAGTTCTGAGAGGCTCCAAGTAGCAGCCTCCTCCTGTGCCCCACCCTGCTCTCCCGCCCTCCTCCCTCCCTCCCTCCCTCCCCCTCCCTCCCTCCCTCCCTCCCTCCCTCCCTCCCTCCTCCCTCCCTCCCTCCCTCCCTCCCTCCCTCCCTCCCTCCCTCCCTCCCTCCCTCCCTCCCTCCCTCCCTCCTCCCGCCCTCCCCCTCTCTCCCCTCATGGTCTTTCCATTTCCATCCTCATACTTCCATCTGAATCGAGGACTAATCTGAGCAATGCTTTTGCATGGCAGGTTTTCCTGCTTTTTTGGTTGCACACAAGTTAATACTTGGGCCCTGTTTGCTCCTGGCATCAACATGCATCTTGGGTGATCCCATCCCAGGTGGACAGCTATAGGCCCAGGTGTGCGTCCTCTGCTTTAAGAACTCATTTGCAGGCCAACGGCGGCAAATCAGCATTGGGATGCAAATGGAGATGATGTACTTGTGTGTATAGAGATGGGAAGTGAGATACGATCAGAAGAGGTCAATCGAAGGCAGGTGGAAATGCATTGTAATCCCAAGTGAGACCCGACTTACTTCGAGACGTCCCCTTGTGATCGGATCACCCAAGACGCATGTGAATGCTAGGTGTAAACAGGGGCTCTAGTTAGCCTCAGGCTAGCTTCGTCCATTTCCACCATTTCCATTCTTGTCTCGGAGTAATATCCGCTACAGGTAGTCCACACCACACTTTAGGAAGCACTGCCCTGTCTGACCCAGGTGTGTGTCTGACCGAGGTGTGTGTCTGACCCAGGTGTGTGTCTGACCCAGGTGTGTGTCTGACCCAGGTGTGTGTCTGACCCAGGTGTGTGCCTGCCCCAGGTGTGTGTCTGACCCAGGTGTGTGTCTGACCCAGGTGTGTGTCCCAGGTGTGTGCCTGACCCAGGTGTGTGTCTGACCCAGGTGTGTGTCTGACCCAGGTGTGTGCCCGCCCCAGGTGTGTGTCTGACCCAGGTGTGTGTCTAACCCAGGCGTGTGTCTGTCGTCAGGTATCGAACACATCAAGGGGTTCAGGGTGTACCTGGAGGACAAGAACCCAGAGGGGAAGCAGTGTCAACACATGATCCTCAAAGAGCCACGCCAGCTAAACTTCTCCTACAAGAACGTGGTGGGTAACCTCGACCTGGGGACTGTCTGGAGAACGGATGGGAAGATAGGTAACAAACATGTCAGACCAATGGAGCAATAACCTGTGGGAAAAGACTCTGCGGGCAGTGTGAGGCCGCAGAGCCATTTTGAAATATTGTTCCTTTTTTTGTTGCTCTCGGTCCTTTACGTAACATATGAATGTCACATTCACATGAATGTCACATTCAATGTTCCAAGGTAAGCAGTAATGTGAAACGATTGAGAAAATCAAATGCGTGTATTAGTCTGTCTTAGGATGTGTTTGTTTGATGCAGAAGACGATTCCTCCTGCTCATTGTGTGGTGTTTATGTGTCACAGAGGTTGAGCTCGCAGCCCTTTCCTGGCCTGGCCTTTGAGATGGACTACATGGTCCGGGTCGTGCCCTTCCCCACCTTCATGAACGATAGCTTCTTTCCCCCATCCTTCCTCAGGACCAACTGTAAGCCTCCTCGACCTTCCAACTGTTTGTGTGTATGTACGTGTGTGTCTGTGTGTGTGTGTGTATGTATGTGCACAGCCATGTGCGATTGTGTGTGTGGGTGTGTGGTTTTACAAGGCTCACAAGAGTGGTAGCTGGGAGTGTTGATGGAGAATCCTGTTCTAACCGGTTCTGTCTGTCCTCCACCCCCCCCCCCCCCCCCAGCCTGCGAGGTGCTTCTGGGACCAGACAACCTTGTATGCAAACCATGTGAGTTCAAATATTTCCTCTCATACTGCTTGACAGATACAAGGTAAACAAGGCTATTTTTGCTCTGGATCATTAACTCTGTCTCTCGTTCTCCCACCGTTCTCCAGTCTGGAAGCCTAAGAGCCTCAACATCTCCCAGCTTGGCTCCAGTCTGCACGTGGCGTTTGACCCTGCCCCCTCCACCTTTGGCTTCAGCATCTACTACCTGTACTACAAGCTCCGCCAGGAAGGCCCCTTCAGGTTGAAACGCTGCAAACCGGTAAGAACTTCAAGCAGAACCTCAGTGAGGATACCGGATGTTTTTATATCGGACATGGAGGAATTGGTGGTGTAGTATGACCTGGTCTAGTCTGGTCTGGTCTTGTATGACCGAGTGTCGTCTTGTATGACCTGGTCTGGTCTTGTATGACCTGGTCTAGTCTTGTATGACCGAGTGTCGTCTTGTATGACCTGGTCTGGTCTTGTATGACCTGGTCTGGTCTTGTATGTCATGGTCTGGTTCTGTACGGTATGGTAGGAAAGGATACTGTCTGCATAGCTCTGGTACACCGGAATGTTCCACTCTGAAGTACCTGGGCCTCATGGGAGATGACAGATGACCCTTCATTCCTCTCGGACTGGGGTCGACACACTCACAAGGCCCACACACAAACACACACACTCACAAGCACCCCCCTCACACACACACACACACACACACACACACTCACATGCCCATCCCCCTACACACACACACACACACAAACAGAAAGTCAGTGCTAGAGTGTTTTCCCAGCCAGGCCTCATTATTCTGCAGCGCTGAGTTTGGGAGGAGAGAGTTCTCAGGCTGCAGCAGAGAGCTATGGGCCCCTGTTGGACTGTCCCAGCTGCTGGGAAAAGCACGTCAACTCCCCCGATCCTCCTGCGGTCTCCATTGATCTACCCTATCCCGTGGTCTGCTTCTGGTTCTGACCAATGAGGAGAGCTCTGAGCCCCTTGAAGGTCTCGGTGATACCTTGACGACCAATCTGTGAGCTGCAAACACTGGTTGTTGTCCAAGATGCCTACGTCCCTTTGTGGAAAATGGATGCTCACAGAAACCTCCTGGAGAAGGATTTTTCGGTTCTCAGGAGCCATGGGGGAAGATGATCCACAACCTTCAGGGATGTGGAGCTGGAACAGGCCGTGTCTGTTCCTGTCATCACGGGCAGGAGCAGGGACAGAGGATAGACGAAGCTCCCCTGGGCTTGTCTGGGTAGACCGAGGTACTCCCAGTCCTTCTGTTGGAAGCGCTTGGCCAGACCCCTCCTCTCCAACCTGGGCAGGGCAGCCGTGTCACGGTGCGGATCGGGCCACGTCCGCCGCCGAACCTGTGCGTTTATCCCAACATGGCGGAACTCTGTTTAACGGCCCGTCGTTTGTGTTTTGCAGGAATTCACTTTGCCTAAAACAACGTGTGTCCTCCAAGATGTAATACCAGGGACTTATGCAATAGAGGTACAGATGATCACGCACGCAAAACAAACGAATACAGCACACACACACACACGTCATTAAACGGGACGGCTCATTTCTTCTTCTCTTTCTTCATCCCCCAGCTGAGAGATGACAGCAACAACACCAGGAGACAGGCTCAGTACCATGTCAGCCAAGGTAGGAACACACACACACACACACACACACACACAGATGTCAGAAACACCACATCCGATATTTTCGAGTTCCCATCATACTTCATACTCCAGACTTACTACAATACAGTCAGTCTATGACATTTTATTCATTCCGTAGTATTACATTCACAGTATTACATTCTAGAGATGTACAGTATGTCACAGTATTACATTCTAGAGATGTACAGTATGTCACAGTATTACATTGTAGAGATGTCCAGTTCGGATGGTGACTTTGTTCTCCTGTCTTCTGCAGTCCACTCCCCGTGGGCGGGGCCTATCCGAGCCATGGCCATCACCGTCCCGCTGGTGGTCATGTCGGCCTTCGCCACACTCTTCACTGTCATGTGTCGCAAGAAGCAACAAGGTGAGTCCAGACTAACGGTAGACCAGAGGTTAAGGAGAGGGAGGGAGGGACTGTGGTCTTCAGGCCTGGTTAGATGCTCCTGAAGTGACTCTTCTGTTTCGAACTGGGGTGGTTCAGATGAGGCTCTGGACACGGTGCTACTCCTCTACCAGGCTTGGTTCTTCCTCCCTTCCCTTCATCTCTGTCTCCTCACTGTGTTCGAACACAGAGAACATTTACTCCCACCTGGACGAGGAGAGCTCCGAGTCGTCCTCTCACGTCACGGCGCTGAACGCCGACCGACCCCGCCCCAGACCCAAGGTGTTCGTCTGCTACTCCTCCAAGGACTGCCCCAAACACCAGGACGTCATCCAGAGCTTCGCCTTCTTCCTCCAGGACTTCTGTGGTTGTGAGGTGAGGCCCACAGAGGTGGTTGGATGACAGATGAGATCATTATAAAACGTAGTTTGGTCAGCATTTGTTGTTCATGTAGCAGGTGGACTTGCAATATGACTGATGTGGATACGGTGCCACCTACTGGCTAATGTTGGGAAATGCCACTTTTAATGTTACAGAGTTTCAGTACGTGTCATTTCACTTTGATTCAAATATAATTAATCCCGGAATGACAGTCATAATTATTTTTGGAAGAGACAGTACCACTTATTACCCATAATGATCTTGCTATGTTTGAGGTGTACCAGAGGTGATGCTGCCCATTAAAAGTGTACTGCTGTGTGTCTATAACAACCATCTGATATGACACCAGTTGTAAAAAAAAACGTGATTCCGCTTGTCAACCAGCTCATGAGTAGAACGTGTGTGGATGTGCGTCTAGGTGGTGCTGGACCTGTGGGAGCACCTGGAGATCTGTAAGGAGGGCCAGATGTCGTGGCTGAGCCGGCAGATAGACGAGGCTCACTGCATCATCACTGTCTGCTCCAGGGGCCTGAAGCACTATGTGGAGGTACCTAGTCACCGCTCTGATTACCACTGTCTGGCAGGAAGCATGACTTCATGTACACTGTTGTTGTTGCTCTTTACAGACTGAAAGGTGCAGTTAATTTCCTTTTTTTTATAGAAGACAAAACTATGGAATAACATAAAAGGTTTTATGTATAGTTTATACGTATTTGACGTATAAACAGTATGAGTGTCTAATTTCTCATGTGTTTCCACCTGTTGTAGAAGAGGAGCCGTAAGGGCAAGGCCCCGGCTAGCCGAGCGGCCTCCGGCAGCACCGGTTCCCCGGGCGTGGCTGGCTCCGGCGGCGCCGAGCTCTTCATCGTGGCCGTAGCCATGATCGCAGAGAAGCTGCGCGAGGCCTGCCAGAGCTCCCAGGACCTGTCTCGCTTCATGGCGGTGTACTTCGACTACTCCCAGGAGAGCGACGTGCCCACGCTCCTCGGCCTGGCGCCCAGGTACAAGCTGATGGACCAGCTGCCCCAGATGTTCTCCCGCCTCCACTCCCGCCGGCCCGGCCCGGCCGAGCACGAGCCGCAGCCCCTGAACGTCTCCAAGAGGAACTACTTCCGGAGCAAGTCGGGCCGCTCGCTCTACGTGGCCATCTGCAACATGCACCAGCACGTGGCCACCGAGCCCGACTGGTTCGAGAGGCGGCTGATGCCGGCGCCGCTCCCCGCTCCCCCTCTCCCGCCCCAGAGCCTCCGCACGGCCTCCACCTCCGACTCCGTGTGCAGCTCGGCCACTCCTCCCCTGGAGAAGTTTGACTCGGGGCTGGTGCTCAACGAGGTGGTCTTCAAGTCTCCTTCGGAGGGCGAGGGGACCCTGAGGAGGAATGTTCTGGTGCTGTCCCCCAGCCTCAGCCTGGGACACTGCTCCCTGCCCGGGCCCGGCTCCTGCCAGGCCCATGGGGAGACCTCCGGGGCTGGGGGCCCCTCCTCGCATGGTCCGCCCCTTAGAACCTCTCCCCAGGGGGACGGCTCTGCCAGCCCCCCTGAGATGCCCCGGGACTCGGGCATCTACGACTCGTCTGTGCCGTCATCAGAGCTGTCCATCCCCCTGATGGAAGGGCTGTCCCCGGACCAAGCTGACACCTCCTCCCTGGCCGACAGCGAATCCTCCTCCTCGGGACTGGGTAAGACTCCTCCCCTAGGCGCGTCACCTCGTTGGGGAAATCCGACCTTTTGAGATGGCAGAGTCAGTTAAGCTTCCTGTTTTATTTATCTGATGTTTCCTGCCCACTTACACTATCTGTCTTCTATAGGCTCGGTTTAACCCGATTCTATCAGTAGCCGTGAGAAAGGAACATCGACTAAGGAACAGCCTCCTGTCAGTGGGGGCTGCTGTATGTGGAGCTTGCCTAACTATAGTCGTGTGTGTGTGTGTGTGTGTGTTCCCAGGAGACGAAGAGCCCCCTGCTGTTGGTTCCCTGCATTGCAGCGTCCCCACCGTGTGTAAAGCCGCACTGCACCCCCACCACCACCCAGAGCAGAGTGAAGGACTGACTCCTGTAGCACCCTTTTAGTGGGCCCTCCCCCCCCTACACCTCCCCCCACCACACCTCCCCCCCCCTGAACCTCCCCCCACCACACCTTCCCCCCCCCTACAACTCCACCCCCCACCACCCTCATGACTCCCTGGGCTGTGTTCCATTCCGGTGTTGTTCCCTCCACGTCACCATTCAACTGAAAGGGAACAAATAGAAATTGAATACTCCCCTGTTCACGAGGGGAGCTCACGACTCACACGACCCTGGACTTGCAACGCCACTTTAATGTGTGACTATTCAACTTTAATAACAGACACGCTCCTGAGACCTCCATGGGGGAAACGATGCGTGGGGCCACCTCCAGAAAGTGACAACGGATTACCCAGAGTGCACTGTCACATGCTCCACCATTCGTGGGTTAAGTCGGGTCGAGGTCAGAATCCGTATGTTTGTCAACTGTAGGAGTACCTGCAGTGGTGTGAACCATGGAACAGCAGTAAGGAGCTATCTAACCAAAGTGGTTGTATCGTTTTACAACCTACCCCCATTTAGATGTCATATGTTAGTGGTTCAAAGTACTTCAGATTAGCACCTGTCAGCTCTTACCAGGTTAACATTTCTTAACGGCTAAGTGCTTTTAGACTGAGTGCCAGTGGGTGTTGGCTGTGCTGCAGTCCTATACTGGGTAGAATGTGGAATGAAGAGGGGACAATCTGTGCATAGTTCTCTTTAATTTATTGTCAATTAAATCAGTTTGGAGGCACACAAACAGGGTTGGTTACAACGTGCTCAAAAGTATTTGTGTTGAAGCACTTTTTTATCTTTTACATTGTAATGTGATATTCCTTTTATTGACACACAACATGGTTTACTATTCTAAAATCCTCAATAGATTGGGATTGTATTACGATATCAAACATTGTGAAATGGCTCATCTCATGAACAGTTTTTACCAAAACAGAAAACAATTTCACTGATACTTTTGTTTGAATTATTTTGCCAAACCCCTCATTTTAAGATTTATTTTAAGAGTTGTGATTTTACTTTAACAGTATTTTTTTATGTTTTAATTTCATACTAGATAACTTCCAAGTCTAAATATATTTCAGAGTTAGGTAAATGTAAACCTGTATGAATCCTCACATGTTTGGAACACATTATGTAGAGGTGAATTTTAAATGAAGTTTCAATATTTTGCTATTGTAAATATAATGTATGTGGTTTGGAAATATTGGTTATATTAATGTGTTGTATTGTTGTTTAGATTATTAGTCTTTTTCTACATATATATATATATAACTTTGTACTGTTTTATAGTACCCCAATGTAGGAATTAGGCATCAAGTGAATAAACGTTTTCTCTTTCTCCATAAAGCATGTATGATTCTTTCTTAATGACCTCAAACCTTTTGATGTTGCTGTTGCAGTGTCAAAATTCATCCTTTAGGTGGCAACAAAGGTGTATGATTATAAACATAAAAGTATCATGATTACATGCGATTTTAAGCCGGTTAACAATGTTCATCTTTGCTACATTTCTTCCAAAACATTACTTGGATGGAAGTATTTGTCGTAGTATATTTTATTACTGTTATTTTCTATATAAATGAAGTTATATTTGCAATTGGGTAATCGGTGCATTAATAATTGTATTTTAGATTTTTTTGGTTTGAAAACTCGGCTGTAGAAAGTAGACTTCGACGTTTGAGCTTCCTCTGAATCAAGCTGAGTAATGTCCATTTACATTATCTCATTGTAAAAACCTCAGTCACACACTTGATGGGCGGGACTTCGCAGATGCAACTCACAGAAGTCTATAGTCTCTGTGCGTTGAAGCGTCAATGCATGAAACAACATCAAGCAGAAAGATAACAAGCTCGTGGCTCAGCAGCGACAGCCCAACTTCAAGGTCGACTCTAAATAGATGTAAACATCGACTTCGTATATTGACAAAATAATAAACTATTCCCTGATCGGATAGATCGGAGTTTAAACAACAGTTTATGTATGACAAGTGAAGCTTCCCTTTGTTTCTCTGTCTATCAAGCGTTTTTTTCTTTTTCGGACTACAGCGTATTTCAAGATCTAATCACATGCAAACAGGTGATGGAACCAATAAAGTTTCAGGGTAAGGTAGGCTAATACAATTTGCTCTCTGTAACCTTTCTATAACTCCATTGTGTGATATGCCATTAATCAATATAGGCTACATGTCACTAACTCGTTTGTAACATATTCTATTGAATTGTGGAATTGTAGACTACAACTCGAGCTGTACTGTAGTCACTACAATGCTGCATTTGTTTATAAGTTATCAAACCAGTGTTTTTTCTGATCATCTGACATTCACTGAATCTGTGCAACCCTGGACAATAAATCATGCAGAGAATGATTTCACTTGTGAACAATATCACCTATAAATATCTCTCTCTCTCTCTCTCTCTCTCTCTCTCTCTCTCTCTCTCTCTCTCTCTCTCTCTCTCTCTCTCTCTCTCTCTCTCTCTCTCTCTCTCTCTCTCTCTCTCTCTCTCTCTCTATAGTCTTAATGGTTAAAACGACAAACTTTAGGATCCTCTCTGTTCTCCATGACTCAAGTTTCCCAAGTCAACTGTGAATCACACGCTGTATCTTCTAGCATGGCCTGACATGTTCGTTGACCTCAGATGTTGCACGTCTGCCAGTCTTTCGTCAGGTCTTTGTGCCTTGCTTACGACCCTCTGACAGAACAAACACTACATCAAGGTGTGGAATGGTTCTTCTTTGTGCCTTGTTGACACGAGGGGACTACGGGGATGGGGGGAGAGTTTCTGTTCCATTCTATCTCTTCCCACTCTGTGGATGACGGGGCCATGTGACAGACCTGAGGAAAGAAAGGAAGTTAATAAACCCACTCATGCACTTCTGTTGATCGGGGACTTACTGGATGGGAGATTCCGCTGGTACATCTATTTTAGTCCACTCTGCATTCATAAGTCGTGTTCAGTGTTCAGTGTACATGTTAATGGCGTTATACAAGTCGTTTATCTTTTCAAACGATTTCTATTGTAATTTAAGAAGTATTTTAACGTCAGCATGGTTGGGTCTTGATCTCAAGAAGACATGTCTTGTCTAATCAGCAGGTGCTGTATCTGGAAGGCCCCAGGGTCCTCTGTCTGTCTGTCCTGTCTGTCTGTCTGTCTGTCTGTCTGTCTACTCAAAGTCTCAGCCTTGGTGCTGCATACCAGGATTAGGCTGGTATTCCAGAGGCTGCAGGTCAGGTTTTGGGAGGGACAGACTCCGGGGGGGTCGCCCCCTCTCTCTCCCTCTCTCTCCCTCTCTAATTCAACTGTTTTCTCTCTCTGTGAGGTAATGGCAGGCAGGGGAGATTGTGGGGTCCTTATCAGAGTGATGTGACTCAGAGATAAGTAGGGAGCCCTCCTAGGGTGAACCTCTGCAGGGTGCCTGCCCTTCTGGAACTGTGTGGCCACCTGCTGAGTGGGAAACTCCTTATCTCTTAAGTCATTTGTTCCTTATTTGTATTTTCGCTTTTCCTTCATGGCACATTCTCTTCAGCCATACACTCAAATGTTTATTCCCTATTCAAGGTTACAAAATGTTGGTTTAATCTGAAAGTAAGTCAACCAGAAAGCCTGGGGTATTTTTTACTCTACAGCTTTAAAGTGAAGTGAAAGTAAAATTTCCCTTTATTTCTTCCGCATAAAATAAAGTCCATTGTACTGTAGACCAAGGCTATGACCCAGGCTATACAGAAAACCAATGTTTTTCTTTTGAACTTAAATTAATATTACAACACGATTGGATTGCACGACAATAGTTTAGTCTTGAACCTAGCAAAAGGTTCACACTACATACTCTGTGACGGTCTGTTTGTGTGGGGAGTGAGTAAGTAAGATAGCTGTGCTGGTTCCCATAGGAAAGTATCTGGAGAAGTATGTGGTGTCTCTGGTGATGAGCACTGTGGTCAGGTCTGGTCTGGCCTGGTCAGACTCCTCCTGCCAGATCAAAGCAGGAGGGAGGGGTCTGCATGTGTCTGTCCCTGCCCCAGCGCAAGTACAGTGGCCATGTTGCACCCAGATGTGTCTGTCCTCGGGTCGAGCCGTGCATCGCCACGGCGACATGGAGAGGATTCAGCCCGTACAGTGCTCTCCTGGCCTCCAGTCAGAAGAGCCTTCTGCCTAAACACAGGGTTTCTGTTTGAACGGATCTGGCTGAAGGAAGGCCTGGTGCTCATTCACACTGATCCCAGTCTTCAACCATGACTTCTCTACAGAGAGCGACAGGCTCTGGCCAAGCAGATAAGCAAACATAATGGGAGGGTAATGCTTGGCTCGGCCCCCCAGGCCCAGAGGCAGGACGGCCTTTATCCTCCCTGAATCTCAACATGAGAGAGAGAGAGAACTGCAGAACAGATTATATCAGCACTCTTAGTAAAAACCTCGCCCCCACCCACCGCTACCGCCACCGAACAAGCCACTGGCAACTCCTCAGCATTGGAACATCAGTTTTACTCCTGTTTACCAGTTATGGCCTGGGAGAGAGGAGGGAGGGTAGGAGTGGGGTGGTTGGTGATTGGCAGGGCTGGGTGGGAGGTGAGGGAGGGTAGGAGCGGGGTGGTTGGTGATTGGCAGGGCTGGGTGGGAGGTGAGCCAGGTGGGCAGGGGTACCGACCTCACTTCCTTGGAGGGACGATGGGAAGCCCTGGTCAGGCCAGCGCTAACAGCAGGTTGACACGAGGGATAAATATACATGAGAAAGGGTTCTTTGACTCGCAGAAGGCAGCTGGAGGAGTGGAGATGAGAAGTCTTATCACAAAGAGAGATAAGAAATGTTTTACTGGTATAGCTCACCAGCATTGTATGCTAGTGTGTGTGTGTGTGCGTGCGTACTTGCATGTGTGTGTGAATTTGTTTATGTATCTATGCAGTTGCCATCTACACACAACGTTGTCTCCCCACATTGACCCTATCTCGAACCCAGACAAATCTAATTTTAGTAAGTAACATTTAGGGAGTCAAATGATGTCATTATTTGTTCAAGAATTTATCAGGTGACCTCACCTGGACTGTTATCGGCGTCTGATAAGTCTGGTACACTCAAGATAACTTAGGCCTGAGGTGCATTTTGCTGATACAGAGTACATGTGAAGTAAAAGTTTGGGTTTGTGGCCACAGTCATTTCAGAGCAGCAGCCGTGTTAGAAACACCATCTATACTGTGAGCTTTTGCTCCAGACAGTGACTCATGGGTTCTGTTGTAAAGATGGACCAGCCTTTCTTCCCTCCCCAGGGGCGATCACTGCTCTAACCCAGCTGGATAGGCTAATTCAAGGGCTTTGGTGCGTTTACATCACCCATCCAGCCATGTCAGATCAGTGAGAACTGATGGAGAACTGAAGAATACATGGGTGTTAATGGGTTCAAACAGCAGTGTGTGCGTGCGTGTGCGTGTGCGTGTGGGTGGTGTGTGTGTGTGTCTGGCGCTCTGTGGCAGCAGTTACATGGAAGTCATGCTGTTTCCCTCTGTGGGGAAACGGAAGATGTGTGTTGTTGGAAAGAGTTAGAGCAGAGCTAAGGGCAGAGATCCCTGGGCTGCGAGGCTAACAGACTCATTACTCATTACTCACACACACACACACACACACACACACACACACACACACACACACACACACACACACACACACACACACACACACCATTACACACACACATACACATAGTCTTATGGGTCTAAAACTCACACTAAACACCCAGGCCCTCTCTACATCATGCTTTCGTGTGGGAATTGAACACCCAGATGGCTCTCATGTTGTGTTGTGTTGTGAGACCACTCCCTTTAATCCCTTAAACACAAAGAGCACACTAAAAGACACGCAAACATGCAGACATGAGCATACGCATTATATACTGCATACACACACTAACACCCACACCCACACTAACGCACACACACCCACGCAACACATTGAAGTCACAAACAACCTTTCAATAATTCAGCACGTCTTGAAAAACAACATTCATAGCACCTCTGCCATTCCATGTCCAGCATGTGATCTATAGGCCTGGGGCTGGGCCTTGGGATTGGCTAGAGCGGTTAGGGTTAGGGCTGGGCCTGGGCCTGGGGTTAGAGCTGTTCTGGTTTGGGCCAAGGCGGATGGTTTGTAGTGGAGAGCAGAGGATACATTGATCCTGGATCCATGAAATAAATATGACTGTTTGACCTGTCCACCCCACCCCCAGTCCAGTCTCTGATACTGGATATCCCCAAAGGAGAACACCATTCCCCCCCCACTACTCATGGCATCCTCTGCGGTGTGAAGAGAGACGTTCTAAGACAAGAACATGAGAACCAAGGATCTGACAAGGACCTGGGATGCAGGGACTGATGCTGGGAGGGGAGGGGAGCTCCACATAATACACAGTTCAGGTGCATGTTAGCAAACAGAACTCTTTCGCCTTTGTCTCTGTGTGTGTGTGTGTATACTCACGTACGTACACAGCCAAACACAGGGCACAGTAGAGGGAGACAGATACCGATCCTACTTCCCTGGTCTCCGCATGGCTCTGTGACAGTCCCCAGAGGAAGAAAAAAAGAGGTTTGTTTTCTTTCTTCATGTGTCTCTTCTCGTATCATCCGCTGTTCTACTGTATGAAATATACAGTAGAGTGTCTCTGTCTGTTCTTTGATACAAGTGAGCTGTTATCTGCTGCTGTATGCTGTATATTCTGTTGATGTTTAATATGTTTTAGTACAATACTAATAACTATGTTTCAGTTGAATATTAGCCATTAGCGTGTAATGTTTTGGATGGTGACTGAGTGTATGGTGAAACATGGCGAGCTACTGTATAATTGTACCTGGATAGGTGAGTTACTGCCATACTGAGGCGTTACCGTGGTAACGGCTGGCAAGGGATGAGGTCAGCCACCAGAGAGGATGCAGCTGTACGGATAGGAGGGGGAGATGGGTGTGTATGTCAGTAGAGGGGAGGTGTGTGTATGTGTGTGTGTGTCAGGAGTGTGTGTGTGTGTGTGTGTGTGTGTGGGTGTGTGTGTGTGTGTGTGTCCGTAGAGAGGAGGTGTGTGTATGTGTGTGTGTGTCAGGAGGGTGTGTATGTGTGTGGGGGGGAGGGGGGCTGGTTTTCCTGTTGCAGGTAGAGTGATATTCAAAACTGAATTCTTTCTAATACTTCTGTCTCTTTCTCTTCTCCAATTATCAACCTTTACAACATGTTTTTTCTCTTCCCTCACAGGGTTAAAAAAATTAAATAGAGAAAATATAGCTCTCTTTGATAGCTTTGGTTAAAAGCATATCTTTGGTGGAATATTGTCTTGGTCTAGATAATGGACGTTTACCGTAGTTAATTTGCAGCGTGGTTCAAATGAAAACCAACATTCATGCCAAGACTGAGTGCTGTCACGCTGACATTTCATGTGGTGGTGTTTACTATTTATAGACCTGGGGGACTGAGACTAGCAATCAGCAGAGGAGTGCTTTAATCTTATAATTATACATAGATAGATACACACCAATCCCTTCTCCCATGCACACATGGGCCACGCTCAAAGTATACTTACAGCTTTTGGCCACTAGGTGGGGCTAGAGTTCATTATCAGGAAGAGTTTAGGCATACTGCAAACTGCTATTGTAGCATTCTTTTGTTTACTGGAACCCGACTCCAAAAACCTCCTATGGCAAGTGCTGGGTGGTGTTTTGTGTTAGTATTGTCTGATCATGACTTGATTCATCTTAATTTAGTGAAGTATTGAAGTAGTTACGGAATTTAACATTATGTATCATTTAGTCAACTGGTAGATTAGCTGGTATAAATAGAGAAACATGGGGATATGTGGAGCGAGAAAGATAAAGAGAGAGAGGGAGAAAGAGAGGGAGAGAAAGAGAGGGAGAGAAAGAGGGTGAAAGACTCAGAGAGAGAGAGAGAGAGAGAGAGAGAGAGAGAGAGAGAGAGAGAGAGAGAGACCGTGAAAGTGGTCATGAAAGCAGAGCTTTCCCGATGATGACTCACATAGTAGCCCTGTTGATTTAAAGTCATTAAATCAGAATCCTTATATGGTCATATCCTGCTGGGGTCTTTGGGGACCCAGTCCATCTGTTTTTTTTTTTTTTTTACTGCAATAATGACAGCTCATATTACATCTTCCAGCCAACATGGATTATGTACCTTCACATTCATTTGAACTCTTAAAGATGTGTTTTTCTCTGAGATAAACCTAAAACCATGCTCCATTCAGCATCATTGTGTGTTGTAGGACAAGGCCATCAGATGATGAAGTCTCTTGATCAGCCAGTCATGTCTGTTTCCACAGCAACCACCGACCAACACAGGCCTTGGCTGTCAGTCTCTATGGTGTCAGGGCACACAGCACGGAGATGAAACCTCGGACTCTGTATTTTTAGACAGCCGTTGCTCAGCACGGGGTCCTTGGAAGGGATTTGAGGATGACGGTGAGGTGAGGTGTGGGTTGAGGGTCCATTTCCAGGCTGGTTATCTGAGAGGATGCGAGTTATCAATATGTGCACCACAGCGTCTTTGCCCAGCTTGACCTTATCTCTCGCCACTGCCAGGCACTGACCCCTGGGACTGTGGGAAAGAACCCTGAGCATGATAAGGCAAGGGTCAAGATGGACACACATATTACATCTCACACACACACACACACACACACACACACACACACACACACACACACACACACACACACACACACACACACACACACACACACACACACACACACACACACACACACACACACACACACACACAGACACAGACACGTGAGTGTGAATGTGAATGTGAATGTAAGTGTACAGGATACTACATGTGTGAGTATCTACAGTGTCATATGTATTGTGTCTACTAGAGTATATATAGTATATATAGTATATAGTGTGGGTGTGTGTTGGTGTGTGTGCTGGCTAAAGATTGTGCGATGAGGCCACCAGTGCTGAGAGGCAGAGCACGATGGGAAAGGGAGGGAGGAGTCCATTAGCTACCCAACACAAACCATCTGAAGAATGCCAGGGCTCTAATCCTCCGGTGGAGGGGCTCAATGTGATCAAAGACGAGAAGGAAACAGACAAATAAGATACACTTTTACCTCTTGCTGAAGATAAAAGTAATCTCTTGATGATAACGGTTTTGAAAGGGAAAAAAAAGCACTATTGCAAAACACTAAGTGGTTTATCCCTTGTGCTGTGCTGTGTGTGCAGTGCTGTGTTTGTACGTGTGTGTGTATGTGTTTGGACCATAATTCTGCTGAGGATGTTTCCAGCAGTAAGGAGGTAAATCTCAGAAGCCAAGACACACGTACATCCACACAGACGTGCTGGAACATCTGCCTGCTAGGTATCAGGAGCAGCCTGCTGAGGAGATCTCTGGAATGTTGGTATGCCGAGGATGCTGGGTAGTTTCAGACACGGGACATTCTTTGCTCTGCGTCCTTGTTTACCAAAGTCATATCCTGAACACATAGACCAATCGCAGTCCCCCACAGGAGCCAAGGCATGTGGCTGTGCAACCAGTTCTAAAATGGTCTTCCACTAGAGCCTGCCATAGACTCTCCATTTGGAGTGGTTTCTGTTTGGTCTTCTGTGAGTCTGTAAAACTAAGCCATGAAAGGCTAAAGACCATAGGATTCTGGCCTCTCCAGAAAGCTCAGCTGGTTTAATGGTTAACTCAGTTGTTTCTATCATGAGCTCTGACATACACTCATCTCCCTCCCCCTCCCTACCTGATTTCACTCTACTGTGACCACCCAAACCGGCCATTTGATGTCTTTGTCATCCTGTCTGCCTAATGGTCTGTGACTCACCGTGGGTTTAAGTGCATCGGTGGAATCCTCGTTTTTTTTTACAAGGCTTTGAAGAGTCACCAGGCCAATGGTCCACTGTGACATCAGTTGACTCTAATCACCTGGCCCATCAGCCAAAGGTAACAGTATGAAGCTAGGAGATGAGGGAAGTTCACATGAACATGGGGGATTATGTCAATGTCAATTATTGGACCCAATGATGTAACCCCATTTAAGGAAGTCAACAAATGTTAAATTGACCTTGATATAGGTTTGCTTTGGCAAAAGGATTATGTGTAATACTCATGTATTGTGAGTGTACTGGACACCCTGACAGCCCCCTGCCAAGCACGAGAGCGCACAGGCTCTGTTGAAAAGGTTTAGTGTCAGGTTTGGTACCTGGTCTGAGCAATAACAACTATAGAATTCAAACTTATATTTAAATAATATTCTCAGAGTAAATGATAAGCAAAGCTTTATAGTTGACCATATAGGACATTGTTTGTTCAGGATTCACGCACGGGTCATCCACAATAACTCAGCCACAATTAACTAAACCCACACATCATCCAACAACTGTAGTAATCAACCTTGTATCCCTATTTTCTTTAAGACCTTCTTAACAGTTGACACACTATAATCCCCCCAATCCCAAAGTCTTTGGTCAAGTACCAACTGATCTTTGGTCAGACCCTCATTTTGAGCTTCTTCGACCTGAAAGACCTTACATACTTCTGCTGGAACCTTGACAGTCTCACCGTATTTCTGTAGAACTTCAAACATGGCCACCAGGAGCACAAGTCTGGGATTGACCACCACCTTGTGGCTCCTGAAACTGCCCTCCTGGACAGCTTCTCTGTAGTTCCAGGAGGTAATTCTCCTGTCCACTGAAAGGTCCCTTATCGTGTTTCAAAACTGGTGTCTCAAGGAATACCTCGGTCTCTACCTGGAACACCGAGGCACCTGGGTGCTGCTCCTGCAGGTGACTCACAAGCTGCTGAGGTGACGAGCATTGGCAGGGGACGAAGAGCTGGTCCACATCAGCCAGGAGTATGTACTGAGAGCTGGACATGTTTCTGTACATGCACTCGTTCAGAACACGTATTTGTCCATTGAGAGGAATGTCCCCTTCGAGCTCTTCGGACTTCCATCCAGTGGAGGGGTTGAGGAACTTGGTTATGTGCCAGGGGACAATCTGCAAGGGAGCCCTTGTGAACATAGTACTGGAGAACCTTCTCCATGTCAAGGCTACAGCTAGTGAGGTAGAGAAACACCTTCTGCACTCCGAACAGCTTGTAAAGCTCCATGGTCTGGACAAACTGGTCTGTGTAACGCTTCATCCCGGTTCCTCGCTGCAAAACACATCAGCAGCCAAATACGAGGAGCCGTAATGGACACTGTTTGTTTGGACCAGAGCTACGGGTTTTGGAAATCTGTGTCCTGAGCAACATAACACACAGTATAAGGGCATTGGATGGTCTTTGTTTACTATAGTTACAATGTGTGTGGCTCCATTCTTTCTGTATTCCTTGAATGCAGACATCATTAGATGCTTTGAACCCTCAACTGGTGTCGGAGTGTCCTCGACCAGTTGACCAGGGCAGGTGTGGAGAGAAGGAGAGATGGAAGGCTCAGCGTTTGAATTGGGTATAATGTTATGGAAGATCACCCATGTCCCTGGAATGCACAGACGAAAGATGAAACCTGTTTTCTGATTCCTCCACATTGTGTGCTCCATGTTTGCCAGTCCCAGAGGCCTGCTAACATGAGAACATGGAGTGTACAGATACAATGTGGAAGAAAACCGAACATACAAAACTAGGTGTACTATGACCTAATTTTCTGTTGAAAATATTGCACTTGGAAGGAGGAAGGCTTTGTTACAGTCAAAAACATGAAAGGTTTTTTCAAATACACAAAACTTAAATCTGACCGCAAAAATTGTTATCCTCTTTCCTGTTCCTGCAACAGCTGACTCTGATGGTATTTTTGTTTAATTATGATCCATGGTAGACCACATCACATCAGGCATGTTTGAAATCAATAAATAGCAGCTGTATAATTGAAACCTTTACCTTCTATGGGTCTGCTGCTCCCCTGCCGTCACCTGTGTCTGCAGACGAGTCTGCCTGTCCACGTCCCGGAGCCTCCCACTCAGCCCCGTCTAACCTTCTTCACATGGAAGAGATTCTGATCAGGACGGAATACGGCTTCAGTGTCAGATCTCCCTTTTCTTGCTCAAGTCGTTTGTAATCAAAAATGCTCAGGTCACTTGTCGTGTTGTAGTATGTATCAATACAAAAGCTTACACAGAAGTAGAAAGCTTCAAGTCGGCAGCCTACTTATGTTATTCAGCAAGGTACCAGTTTGAAATATAGAAAGAGTGACTCTATAGTCAGTGTTGGGGGAAGTTACTCAAAAAAGTAATATATTATGTTATTACTTATTATTGTTCTGTAAGAGTAGTGTGATTAAGTTACATTATTACTTTCTGTACAAAGTAATATTATTACTTATTATATTACTTTTACTCAGTGTGCGAATTATGGGAATTACGTGAATTAAAGGCAAACAGTAGGCTACTGCGCCCAGGAAGTGTCCTTTAGGCAACAATCTGTATTTATAAGGCTATTTAAGTCCTTTGTTGAATTAATGCAGTATCTCTCTCTCTCTCCCTCTCTGTCTTCCTCTGTCTTTCTCTGTCTTTTTACACAAAGTCTGATATGTGACTACCTCCATAAGTGTGTGATCTTTACAGGTTTCATTTACAGGCTGAAGGGCTTTTCAGCTGATTTGACTCACGTGTATTTCCTCGCTTATTACAGCCATTGTTTTTCTTCCTATTGCCTCCTTGATATGTTATCCTCAAACATATGAGTGAGGTGTGAACTTGCCAGAATATAGAGCCATAAGTCCCCACAACATTTTCTTGGGCCCCACAATTTTCAGGTGCTATTTTCGGGTTAGGGGTTTGGGATAGCACGATTTTGAATGGGTGTTAATAATCGGTCCTCACAGGGAAAGTATGAACCTGTGTGTGTCTATGATGATGTGGGACAGTAGTTCCAGAGTTTGGGCAAGCAGCTGAAAATCTAGTGGCCAGGTGGCAAGCATCAAAATCACCTCAATGACAAGCCCCGTTAAATGATGTAAAGTAATGTACACATGTGGTTTGTGTGAGGCTGTGCTTTGGCATATAAGCCAGTTTCAGATATTAGTACCGTATACCTAATTGATAGAATTAGCTGTGCTGAAGACCTTGTGTTTGCAACAAAAATGACGAAATCAAATGAAATAAACACATTCTCACTGTCACACTAGAGTACAGAGTGGCTGCTTTGGATTTGTACGTTTTCTGTCGTTTCTTTGAGATCACGACTTGTAGGTCACACTTTGATTGTTCTGTTTGATCCTATGTGGTACTTGGTCTGAAAAGGAGTCACCCCGTAGATAACTTGGCTGCATCAGACAGCTGCTGTTTTACTGACTCCATTAGTAGCAGGTGCGGTTCCACAAGCGCTCAGTGTTTATGTTGGGGAGGTGGGAGGATTTGGGGGGTTGTACACCACATCCTGAAGTTCAAGTATCTGAGGCAGTAAGAGGTCCATCCCTGTCTCAGTCATGAAGTGATGTCATCCTTCTGTCCTCCAGGAGGGACAGAACAACGTCATTGTAGGAGCGCTTCTTTGTTTAGACTGGAGGGTTTAACAAGTTTCCTCTCCTCCCTGCAGGCCGACGGTCCAGAAGAGAAGCTCTTTCTCTTTCCTTCCCTCCCCTGAGAGCTGGATGTTTCGAGGGGTGAGTGCCAAAAAGCCCAAACCAGTCAGCTAACCAAACACGTTTAGTGTGGTATTCCTTACCACCGTCTGTCTGCATGTTATCACGTGTACATACGTGTGTGTGTTGTCCCCAGGAACGTGTGTGCTCGCATTCTGCCTCTGTCCTCCGTGTTTCTTACGTAACCACGTGATCCTCATCTCTGATTTCCAGTAAGAAAATAAGAAGAGAACTTAAATGGCCATGTTCGAATCACATTTGGAGGACATTATGTCATTTTCAGCCAGGAATAGACCGCAGAGGGAACATTGCGGAGTGGGATGGTAAATAGAGTGTGTTAATACACTGGAGCTCGGCTGTTTCTCACAGCGGGTGTCTGAGGCAGGATGGAAGGTGAAAGTGTCTGTCTTTTACTGTTAGTTCTTGGAATCAGTGTTTTTTTTCAAACCAATGATCCGTTTTGTCCAAACAAGCATTTTTTATATGTACTTCAGACTAGTTGGTTTGACTTCTTACCTAGCTTCAACATCTACAGTAGGAGGGGATGTGTTGGTCTGAGTGGGGTCTTTCTGGTCGGGTCTGAATTGAACTGCTTTGTCTCCCTCAAAGCACCATGGGTAATTCTGCCACCAACCAGCTCTACTCAAATGTTACCTTTTGCCTTGACATTTTTTGATAGTCGTTTTGTATGGATTTGTGTTGCTTGAAATGAATGTCATTATACCCCAGAATCTGAACCTTACCCGTCAGAAGTTTAGTCCGCATTTTAGTTTGCAGATCACCTCGTCAACCCCTCTCTCCACCCCTCTCTCCATTCTTCCCTTACTCACTCTACGAAGCCCAGAGTCATGGCTCATACTGGCCCAGTAGACATACAGTCTGGTGCTGGATCAGCCAACAAAAACATGCCCCCCCCCCCACACACACACACACACATACACACACACACACACACACACACACACTCACATGCACACACTGGCACAATGGCAGCCTGGCATCTCCCAGGCAGGGATGAGCTCAGACCCAACCCTGTGTATAACCCTAACCCAGGACACACAGAACCCTATGTGCTGCCAGGAAGACTTCCTCTGGAGCCTCTCACTATGGAAGGCCCAGCAGTGAAGGTCAATACATGTAAATCACCTGAAGAGGGCCTTGTCTAAATAAAAGTCTTGTCTCTGCCCGATTCTTAGAATGGTGCTGAATACGTCCCAAATGGCAGTAACAGCATTTGCATGAAACTACAGTCAACATTCTGGAAGGTGAAGAAGCCCAAGTGTCAATATTATTGTCCACTTCAGTGTGTGCTCAGGATGGGAATGTAAATGTACGTATTAGTGTACTGTGTAATGTACATTGCAAGCCCACATTGAAATTCACCTTCTGTGCACACAGTGAAGTGGCCAATAACATTGGCACTTAGCATTGCATAGATTCTGTAAATACTGTGGATAGGCAGCAGTCTGCCTGGCAGCAGCTGTGTGTGTGTGTGTGTGTGTGTGTGTGTGTGTGTGTGTGTGTGTGTGTGTGTGTGTGTGTGTGTGAGAGAGGGTGTGTGTGTGTGTGTATGTGTGAGAGAGGGTGTGAGAGCGCGGGTGCTTGCGTGTGTGTCTGAGTGAGGACAAAGGGGCGTTCAGGATGACGGTCAGGGTTATCTCCCCATCACCTCCCGCTGGTCCACTGCACAGCACTTATCTACTGTCCTCCTATAACCTGGCCTAGCTAAAAAGACAAACAGGCAAACAGTACGCACACACACCCACATACACACCCTTACGATAAACTATTTGTAAGACTTTTGTGGATAAATGAAAACAAATTGGCTGTTTCCAAACATCCAAATTGCACTCCTGTAGAACAAAGTGGAAGCAATGATAGTAACTGACAGTGTTTTAAACAATGTTGCAACACGCGCGCACGCACACACACATACACGCACGCACACACACATGCACACACACACATATGCACGTTTTCATTGTTTGATCATATTTTTCTTCTCTGTTTGGTTTTCCATGATTATATCCATTGCAGTTACTTAGTGTAGCCTGGCCCTGGTTTACATTGGCTGTGGGGGTTGGATGCTATCAGAGCCAGCACCGAAGTGTGAAGGGAAACAGTATCGTTGCTGCCTGCCTAGCCGCTACATCTGACAGCGAGAGGGGTTTGCGGAAGAGACTTTTCACCAACAGAACCAGAGCCATGCCATATCTGATAGTCACGATAATGACTTATGACTCATGTATTATGATTGTTTGCTAAAAATAGTCCAAAAACAACAGCTTTTCAACTCTTTTTCTGTTAGAATAAACTGTTTTTACTCTCATATGATTCTTTTTGAAAGCTAGTAATATACACTATATATCATTCAATATACTGTATATATATCATAATATATCATAATATATCATTTAATAATAAATAATATATATATATATTTATTTTATGTTTTATATGTTGAAATCGCTGGACTTCATGCCTTTGTATTTATTTACAGTGCACTTAAACAAAGTACCTGCCTGCAGAAATTCAGTTAGAAAGCAAGGAGGAATTTGGAGAGCTGTCCAAATATGTCCAGACATATTGACACAGTTGTTGCAACCTGTCCATGATTTGCCTAATCTCTGTTTCTGTGATTGCTGTAACTAGGTTACATGTATTTGGCTGCTTGCTAAAGCTAAGAATGTAATAACCTGGGGAATCCTAGAAAATGCTGTGTCAAGTTCAACCAATCAGGCTCTGGGTTTTCCTTCCTGTGGTCTCTGGGTGACAGAGGGAACTCAGTGTTGCTATCTCTGAGTTCTGGGAGTTACAGCTCTAGAGGAATCAGAGTGTCCCTGGTCTTGGCCCCGGTTCAGCCCCTTCTCACAGGGCGACTTGACCAGGACTCCCTCCCTACCTGGATCGTCTTCAAAGGCCTCCTTGTTGTTCAAGGAAATACCCAGTCTGTTTTTCTGTCAAGGGGAAATGAAGCCATGATAAAAGTAATAACCTGCTTTACTGTATGTGTAAATATCGACCACTGACTATTTTCGTTCTCACCACTGGTCCACTGAGCAGGAACAAGCTTCACATCAGCTTCCTCTCTCTCTCTCTCTCTCTCTCTCTCTCTCTCTCTCTCTCTCTCTCTCTCTCTCTCTCTCTCTCTCTCTCTCTCTCTCTCTCTCTCTCTCTCTCTCTCTCTCTCTCTCTCTCTCTCTCTCTCTCTCTCTCTCTCTCTCTCTCTCTCTCTCTCTCTCTCTCTCTCTCTCTCTCTCTCTCTCTCTCTCTCTCTCTCTCTCTCTCTCTCTCTCTCTCTCTCTCTCTCTCTCTCTCTCTCCATTCCTCTGCCTCTCTCCGTCGACTCCATCTAACTTTGTTAATTAGAAACAGAGCATTTGCCTCTCCTTCTATTGCTTAAGATAGGAACCGGAGTGAGATCCAACCAGGAATGTTCTCCAGTGTTCCCCGTGGGAGTACAGTTTGTACAGCCACTCATCTTTCTGTCCAGGAGATGACGTCTCTGACCTTCTTTCCACCTGTATCTCTTCTCATCTGAGGCAGGATGACACCTCGATTTTGACTGTTTGAGTAACGTGTCTTCGTTAACCCCGAGGTTAATCTCATGGCTGTAAATCAAGCAACTGTTTTTGTACCAGCCACCCGGCTGTGTTAGTGTTATTTACAGTCATACTGACCGTCATACTGACTGACTTTACTCAACGATGAGTAAATTTTCCTCAAAGCTTTGGAGGACTTAGATTATCTTGCATCTATTAGATTTTACAGTAAAGCATGTCATGTACAATACAAAACATACAGAGAAGTTCCCTCTCACAATTATACTGCATTAATGTTGTATATCTTATTTTTACTCTTAATATCAAGCAGTAGTTGTTTTCAATCATTGATCGCTTGAGTAAAGACACTGTACAGTAGTTGCCTCAGGATAGTTTTTATAATCACCAGCACATACTGTACAGTGCTGTGACCCAGGGCTACACTTCTTCACTAGGATACATCACATACATTTCCCAAGGAGGTGTGTCTGATAAACAGCACAGGTTTATGTAAGACATACCCAGCGCTATGTCTCCTTAAAGACGTCGGTTTACATTTTCTGTCCTCCCAGACAGGAAATGCTTCAGGAAGTTCTTATGCTTCCAGGAAGTCTGAGTCACAGAAATGTCTTGGCTTCCTGTTGCACAAGCAAGCACACCCTATTTGGTAAAAAAGAATCACACACGTCATTCACCAAGACGCATGCAAAAGCTTAATCCCTTTGTCACATATGCCAGGTAGTCAGTTGTTTGAGAAGTGAAGGTACAGCACCAGAAAGTCCTCCATTATTGCCTTGAGTCCAGTAAAACTTACAAACAGCAGATTGAGCTCAAAGCTTAGAGTAAATACACACACTGTAGCTCCACTGGCATAGTTGGATGTCCCAAAGAACATGGACTTAAGTGGAAACACAGCTTTTAAAGATCTGATGGAGGCCTAGATTGGCTGCCCTGTATTGACACAGCATTGTCACCACGCAGAGACTAATGGTCCTCATAGAGAACGTTCCAGAGCACAGGGCTAGTTGGAGCTCTGCTCTCTGTGCAGCGAGGTGACCCTGCCTGCCTGCCTGTCTGGGACGCTGTGTCAGAGACCCAAACAGCCGAGCTGTCTGTAACCAGGGCTCCTCAGAACCCAGATTTAGCTGCAGCCTTGTTTCCCCTCTCTCACATCCTGTTGTGAAGCAGGGCTCGTCGCACATGGGGCTTTCGCCTCTCTCTCTCTCTCTCTCTCTCTCTCTCTCTCTCTTCCTGCACATGAACTCATCACACACAGACGCAGGCTTTCTCAAGTGCACACACTCACTCTCTCTGACACACAAGCGCACTGTCACACACAAGAGGAGGTATACGAGGAGTGGCGTGTTGGAGGGTGGGGAGTTGTGGGTTGCCGGTGACCCTCAGTGGGACAGTCTGTGTGGACGTGAGTTTGGACTGGAGGGGAAAGCCACAGCACACAAGTCCTCCATGATGGGCTGCTGCCTGTTTGTGCACCAGCGGGTGAGTGACAGAACGAGTGAAGATGTGAGAGAAGAGGCGAGCGAGGGAAGGTGTGAGGGTCGATGTGCGTGAAGGTCTGAGAGAAGGGGCGAGGGTGTGAGGGTCGATGTGCGTGAAGGTCTGAGAGAAGGGGCGAGGGAGTGAGGGTCGATGTGCGTGATGTGAGGGAGGGAACATGTGATGGACAAGGGGAGTTAGTACTGTGAGTGAGTGAGATCATTATGATGTAACATTTTACTCTTTGTATGTGTGTGTTGCAATATGATAATATCCTCCTCGACAGTTGTGCTTCTTATTTATATAGAAAATGAACCTGCTTTCTGGCTCTCATCTTAGACTCCAGGTCTGACAAAGTTGAACTGGTTACATAACTGGTAGAAGTCAATGGCACAGAAATTGTCAACAGCTTCTTGTGAAAGCTCAAATTGATTGTACGTACATAATTAATGTGAGGTCATTTCTTGTTTGTTATCATATGGTACATATTGTTTCCTTCCCTATAGAATGCTAGTGCAGTATGAACAGTGCTGTTTCCTGTAACGCATGATGAATATTTATTTACTGAACCATCTATCATGTTTAAGGGTTCTAGGAACCCAGATGAAATGAGCAGCTGGTTCGTCCTCATGAACCCAGTGTCCTGAGTGGTCAGGTGTGCTTGGGGCGGGGCTGAGGGGCCATCCTCTCATTCGTCACTCTGCAAAGGAAGGGTTTGTTCCTGGGGCAGCTGCACCTGCAGAGGACCCTCCCAGAGCTGGCTGGTTGTTCACTAGGCTACTACATTTCACCCCTCTGGGTGTCCTGAGGTGTTAACAGGCTTTTAACATGTTTGACACCGCATTGCTTTGGCATATGAATCAGTTCAGCTACATGTTCTGTCTGTAACGAGACCGCCTGGGTGAATCCGTAAATTAAGAAATTCTTTTTTTTATTTTTTATGTTCCACTAATTTGTCAGACACTGAATATTCTGTCGGGCCTGGAAAAATGAGGTGGGGACATTCCCGATAATGAGTCAACTACATATTATTGTCCCCTTGATAATTCTTTGAAACAGAGCTATTGCAAAAATCTCATCTAAATCATATAGTTTCGGTGTTAGTCACTATTGCAATTGCTTTGCAGGCTCCCACACTGTTTTTTGCCTATGTAGCAGAGACGAAAGCCAAGTCCTGTGATGTATGCACAATATATTAAGGTACTGGATATCTCAAAGATATATATCAGAGTTCATGTACAGTAGACGTCAGCCTCTCACGTGGTCTATTGTCCAAGCTCCACTCGTTCCCTGAACAATGGTCACTCCTACTGATGGGAAATGCTTGTTGTCATGGAAAGGTAAACTGTTGTGCAGGGCAACAATAACACAGCAAGGCTTGCACTGGATACAAGACAGAGAGAGGAAAAAACAGCGGATGGTATCAATTTAGGTTAACTGCTGTGACTGCTGTTACGACTGTAAATGGAAGAATGGGGGAAAAGCCAAAACCATTAGATGCTGCCGTGTTTTACTTACTGTAACTTTTTCAAATAGCCTTTGGCACGTATTTCACTAATATCCAAGCAAACTCCCTAACAGAGAATTTTGTATATTTAAACCAGATATTTATCAAGCTTCCTGCCTCCAGTAAAACCATTTGATTTTGTTTTACCTTTGAAACCCCTCAGGTATTCTTGTTAAGTGCTTTCTTGGAAAAATACAAGAATTTGGGTCAGGGTGGGCTAACTGCAGTCTTTTAGCTACAGCACGTTCAGTAATGAGGACTATGCTGCTCATATATTGATCTTTATCTTGCCAACTCACCCATTGTGTTATTTCTCCCTCTCTGTTTGTGTGTGTTTGTTTGTGTGTTTTTGTGTGTGCCTGTGTTCGTTTTGGATGTGTGTGTGTTTTTGTGTGTTTGTTAGCAGAAGAAGAGGAAACAGGGGAAGAGAGATGTGGACTCCCTCAGTCTCTGTAGCCTGGACATTAATGTAAGTAGTCCTCCATCACATTTAATAATAACACATTTAATTCATAATGCGCTCTTTATTATCAAGGCAATCAGGTCACTACAGGTTTTTAAAATAAAAACAACCAAGCAGTACACAGACTAATACATAGAACAGTACTTAAAAGTGCATACAAATAGAAGTATTATAGAAGAAAAGCCTTCTTAAAGAGAATTTCTTTTATACTAGCTTCTAAAACATCTATTGACTAAGGTGCTCTTAGGCAAAGAAGTTCAGGCAAATAATTCCACAATCTGATGGTGCAGAGCTGAAGGTCCAGTCCCCCATCACAACCAGGTTTGTTCTGCGGGGTGAAGGAGGAAAAGGTTCTTTGAAGAGGCGGGAGGGATTGTGGAGTGAGAGGAAGATGCTGTTTCATGAAGACATTTGAAGGTTAGCTTAAGGGTTTGATTTGAATCGGGTGGGAGATGGGAAGCCAGTGGAGGGAAAGGTGGATGGGGGTGATGTGGCGGTATACTTCTGCACTTTATCAGGAACCGGGCGGCATGATTGTAAATGTACTGTAGTGTATTTGGACTCCAGCCAGTGATCCTGATGAGAAATATGTTACAGTCATCCAGTCTTGAAGAGACAAAAGCATGGACGAGTTTCTCAACATTTGACAGATTTGGCCATTTGGTAGCCGATACCTCTCTTCTCTTTGGGAACATTTACTTCTTTCCATCTCTTGCTCTTTTCCCCCCCTCTCCTACTATATCATTGCTCTGCCCCCCATTTACCTTTATAATCCTCTTTAATGTCTCTGGCATTAACTAGTGATGAATCCATCTTTGACTTATCATCCATAAACGAAAAATCTAACAATTATTTTCCAGAACCTTCTAATTTTTCCGTTGCTCCGCTCTCTGGCTGGAATTATGTTCTCAACCTTAATGATAATGATGGTAATAATAACTGAGATCTCCCAGACATGAAAACACCTTTGATGAGAACTCACAAAGCACATCATAGTCTTCCTATTCCCCAAAGGTCAAACAGGCTATTTATTGCAAAGCCATGGTAATAGTCACACATAGTAGAAACTCATTTCCTCTCCTTTGTGTGTTCACAGTGCCTGTTGTGACGTAGCTAACTCAGAATCAACGCGTCAAAAATAGGGATTTGATCAAATGGCTGAGCTTGTTTTGGGACAGACATCATCAAAGGGGATAGCAGATTTTTGTTACAGAGGTGAACGATCCCCTGCAGTTGCCCAGGAGCACCTTGTTACATGACTAGTCTCAGACATGTTTTAATGTTTGCACTCGGAATTGGTTACAGGCTCAGATGCGACTTGTGTCAAAATATAGTCAGTCACCCTGTTATCTCCCACCTTACCAATCAGCCACTTTGCAAATCCTTTTTTATGTTACGCATCATCAATTTGTGCTGAGAAGAACTTCTTTAAAGGCCAGTCTGAAGGTGTCTTCTCCTTACCCAGACAGCCCAGAGAGCAGTCGAGTGGGCAGGCAGGATAACAGCCTCCCAGAAGATGACTTATAGCTCCCTTGAACTGTGAAGCGGCTTCCATGAGTGTGCTGGCTGAGCGAGGGAGCGTGTCTAAACAGTGAACCTGAGGAATCTTCCCCCAGGGCAGTGTTGTGGTGTGGGCGGAGGCTGCAGGTCCAGGGTGGGACAGGAACCAGTCAGGGAGTCACTGGTTGGGGTTTTGAGATGGATGTTGCTCAGTGGCCTTGGGTTGGACTGGGATTGGCAGGTGGGGGTGAGGATATGGTGGTGGGAGGGCTTGGGTGGGGTAGTGTGGTCGTATGGAGAGGTTTAAATTAGGAGCATTGTGATGTTACCGACTATTGTTAGTGTAGGCTACAGTACCTCTCAGTCATCAGTTCTTTAACTCAGTGATTCACTCAGACAGAAATACAGTAGATAAGATCTGCTCTGTGTTGATACTGGAAAATGACTGCAGATGAGTTCATATCAGTCATTTGAGTTTTATTAATAACTTTCATTAGTAGATTAAAAACATATTGTATGTTGTACAGTAGAAATACTGTATTGATTTTGACCTGTTCAGAGATGTGAAAACAATGTCTTGACTCTTTCCATTTATAGGAACCATTTAGAATATGCGTTTATCCAAAGTCACGTACATAGTTGTTCATAAAGTAACAAGAAGTGCAAAGTTCCAACAGTATTATAGTGATTAGTACCAAGGAACGGTCTTTGTTTTGGCCCGGTATTGTAGGACTTCATAGTACTGTGTGTTTTAACACCGGCCTTCGTGCTGAGCTGTCGATGGCAGTGCAGGGGCAGAGGAGCAAGGTGACACATCTGTCTGGCCAGTGCCCGTAAGTGACCGGCCAGCTCACACAATAGCCTGGCCCGTATCAACTGGGCAAAATGCCTGCTGGCGGGGAGCGCTGGGAGACGAGGCCAGCAGCTCAGCCCTGTTTCAGTCCCCACCCACCCCCCTGCCACCGCCCCCACCACCCCCACCCCCACCCCCCTGCCACCACCCCCACCCCCCTGCCACCATCCCTGCACACCCCCCCCCCCCCCCCCCCCTCCCACCCGTACCCTACACAGCCATTGTTTCCCTCTCCTGGTCGTCAGGGTTTCCTCCACAATCAAGGTATTGGTTGTTATCTAGGGCCTCACAACAACAACCAGGGTGACTGCCGGTCACTTATCTACAGGGCAGCTCACCAACTGGGCTTCAGATCAGATCAGGGTTCGTAATGAACGATGGCATGCTTGAACTTTTAGGGTACCCGGTATAAAAGCTCAGTAAGTTGTTGATGTATTTTTATGATTTTAACCTCGTCCTCTGTGCACGTGAATCATGAGCCTAAAAAAAGCCTGTGAAAAATGAGCAAAAAATCTGGCAAGCGCAAGAGGGTTTCCAGAGAAAACTACTCTGCTGTGAACAGTTTAATCCTGATTACACCAACAATAGATGGATTTCAGTGAGCACCTTCACGTGAGAAGAGAAACCACAAATAAATCCAATCCTAGATGACATTATAGAAGCTGACTATGTCATGACTAATAGCCTCAAGCACAATGAATGGTTGCCTCCCATGCTAGGTAACTGAATTGTCAATGTGGTGATGAAAGGCAGTCCTCCATTGCTACATAGGCTACTTTTGAGAAATTCTTGAGCCTGTTTGGAGTGCAACAATTTTCATTTCAACATTATTCTACTGGTGTCATTTCTGAAATTCTCATTCACATAAAAGGATTTCAAATAATATTTGACCCAAGTTTAGTAGGCACTCCAAATAGTGTTTAGCCTAAAAGGGGCTATTAATAACACAGGAAAGAGCCTTAAAACAAGCCTTAAAACCAAATCTACTCTAAACTAGCCTGGCCATTTACACTAACAGTCGAACATAAAAATAGAAATCTTGGAGTAAAATGGGCAACACTTGGAAACATTTATAATGTGTCACATAGTATAGTCTGGCCAAGTTTGCCCAAGCCATCAGAATCACTCCCTTGACATGATATAAAACTGCATGTACAAAACTCTCAAACAGAACCTGGGCCCATCAGCTGACCCATGAGCTGGGTGCAATATGACAACACATCACTGGTACCTAGTATGAAGATATGGTTCTGTTTAGATTTGAATTTGTTCTGCTCCCCATTTGTAAATGAGGAACAGAAACGAATGTCTAACCATTCAGATGAATAGTCCCAAATGACACTCAGACAGGTAAAAACCAACAAGAAAAATCTGTTTGTCTGTGTGTTTGAGTATCAATAATATCTTGGCAGAAATTACTATATTCCAATTAAGTGTATACTAAGTCTAATCATGATAGTTTTTTTTTATTTATTTTTTTACAATTTGTAACAGATAATTAATTAAGGGCAAAGAGACAACAAAACTGATCCTAAACACAACTAACTTGAGAAAGGACCCCTAAAAGACAAAACGTAGTGTTTAAGGGGTCAGAAAGCCAGAACAGTGATCAGTCTGTATGGGCAGGAAGAGGGTGCTATCTGTTCATCAGCAGGTCTATTTAAGGATAAGGGGTTGTACTTCCTGTGTTCATCAGCCAGTCAGAGAATAGAAATGGGTCTCACAGGAAGGTGTACATTATCTGGCATCCTATACATAATTCTGACACTAGCTAACTTGGGGGTTTATGTAATTGAGTCAACACAAAATCAATTCATTTAGACTGCTCATTAGCCAATCTGGGGATGTTTTGTTCAAGTCAATGACTGATGGATTATACATTTATACATAAAGGACTACTAGAGATTCTCTAGTATCCGACTCAGTCCTTTCTCCTTCTAGGTGTAACTGGACTGGCTGGGAGGTCCTACTGTCCAGAATTTTTTTTTTTTAACCCATCATGATGTGTGTAAACAGATCATATTTGGCGATCCCTATGACCAAGTGGTCAAAAAAAAAAACATTGATGTGTAGGTTGAGTGAGTGAGTGTGTGTGTTGCAGGGCTAGCCCTTGAGGAGAGCCCAAGACTGCTGAAGCTATGAGCTGGCAGCCAGGTGTGCCGGTCAAACCAAGGTTAGATGAGGCCATCTGTCTGAGTGTGTGCTGTGTGTGTTTGTTCCTGTACAGGTTGTGAGGGGAACAGTGAAATTGTGGGTTATAAAAAGGCGTTCTGGGCAGCATTCCTGTGCCTAGCGTGCGAGAGCGTTGGGGGATTCTCGTCTGCACTGGTTATTGAGCCTCGGGGAGACAGACTGCTCTTTTGCTGTATAAATACCAAGTGGTACACACACACAAACACACATACACACTCATACAAGATTTTCTTCAGACATCCCTGACTAGTCGGACAAGGTGGACAGGATGATGGATGGACAGGGACAAACTCTCCTTGCAAACACCAAACCCAGTCTTTAAATACCTCTGGCCTGGGGACAGAGCTGTTTATGAACCCATCCGGCTGACTTCCTAGTTCTCGCTCTGTCCTCGTGTTCTCCAAGTCTCCTTAGAAGCAGCTTCAATGAAGACTTCCCATACAGAGTGAGATTTAGGTATTGGATCAGTCAGTGGCATGTAAACAGCCCTTCTGTCATTTAGATAAGTGAGAGCCGAAACAATAGCCTGTACTGAGTCTCCAGAGGGAAGTTTCCAGTGAGATTCCATTAGGAGACAGCGTTATCTGTTGTTCAACTCGCTTTGAGTTTGGTTGTGACTTGACACACACAGAGACAGAGGTAGGAACGGGGGGGGCTACAGCTGGAGGCCGTTCCTCAAAAGATGTGGCGTCTTTCTGTTTGAAAGAGCGAGATTTTTTTTCAATATCTCTTATCAGATGAAAGGAATAAACATGACCTCAAACCCGGCTTTTAGAACTTGGCTTCAGAGACTGTTTCTCTCTTTCCCTGTATCTCTGTTCCTGTCACCCACTGACCCAATGGTAACCCCCCACCTGGCTCTGACCCAGATACAGTGTTTGATTCAACTTCTCCCCCACCCCAAACACCACAGTAAAGGCATTTGGGCACTTTGATGACAGCGTCACACTTACTTTCTCAGCCATTCCGCCCCTAACCTAGTTTTTTCACCAAGTACTCCATCTCTTTGTCCACTCTTTGTCTTTCTGTCTGTCTTTCAGTGTCATCCCAATTCTTATCATGGGATATGTTTTTGTGCACCAGAACTTGCACCACAGAAAGCCCAGAGAACCAGGTGAAAACCTACATTGTCTCTTTTTCTCGCATTCTCGTTCCTCTTACCACACACCTGATTATATACCAAACCTGTTCATTCATAATCATTGTTATACGAAACAGTATATACTGGAGTGTTTGAGTACAGAACTGGGCTTTGATTGTAGGATATTGTGGTTTCCATATGTTAGTGCAATACCCAGATTCTTATTGTCTCCAGCATTAGGAACAACAGTTTCATATTAAGGTTCATTATAAAGAAGGAATAAGAGGTGCACTTACCTTGATGTCGACAGGATCATGCTCACCCTACCAATTCATCAAGGGCCGGAAACCAATTATGGAGCGATTTAATATTAGACAGAAGAACTCAAATATCCTCCACAATTTCTCAAATGAATTTTCCCTTTGTCCTCGTTCCCTCCCCCCCCTTCATTATTTTGGAGATTGTCAGGCCCTCGACTTCACCTGTAAAAGGTCACAGGAACTTGAAAAATGGTTAGCAAAATGGTCACAGGAAAATAGCTTGAATCCAGTGTGCTTATTCAGCTCTTGTCAATGGTCACAATGGGAATATTAGGCACAATGTTGCTGTAATCCTGCTTGTTTGTAAGGAGGCGATACTGGTCCTTCAAGCAACACCATGATTAGATTGACCATGGATAAGAACAGAGGACCAAGAGAAGGACTGAACACTGAAGTAATACACATACAGAACATTTGAATGAAGGGTAATTCAGGGCTTGAAAACAGGCCCAGTGGGGCTAGAAATGTAATTCCAACATGAAAGAGCCGTTTTGATATATTCAGTCAGATAACAACCACATAAACATTACGTGAACTCTCAGGCTCAGTTTATATAGAATACATAAAAGAGGATGTATCAAATGTACTGTGTGAGTTAAAAACAAGATATGCATTGTGGCGTGTGTAGTCACAGACATAGCACCAACATGCTGCAAACCGCAAACGGTTCTACTCAAGTTAGCTTTATCAACCTTGTCACATGTGTCCTTGGGATATGGAGGTATCTTGACTTGGGTTGTATAAGCAGTCAGCAGTGTTGTGTCTGACAGGGCCCTAAGCGTGGTTCCTATAGGGTTGCATAACGCCTGCCTTGTAGTCTACTGATAAATAGCCCTGAGTCTGGCATGTGTGTCTTTGTGAGTGTGTGTGTGTGTGTACGCGGTAAAGAGCGTTTTTGTGTGCTTGTGTTATGTGTGTGTGAGCAAAATAGTTTCTCAAAAAAAATTATACAAATTCATTATTTAAATTCCTAATACAAGAAGGATCCCACTCATATTATATTCTCTTACACAACAGAGACCTGCAAAATAAAACATGGAATCAGGATAATTACAGACAGCGTGTAATTACGTGTTTCCGCTGCAATATCCTTCTGTAGGGTCCAGATATGGAGACCATATTGAAAGAAAAAAACAAACTGCACTGGTCTGTATCATTGATCAAATTGACAAAAAATAATGACATGCCCTAGGAACCTCAACAGCAGAATGTGGGCTGATAGTGTTGAGAGTACGACCCCAGGGAACAGCTGGCTGAAAGGACCGTAGTGAATATTGATGTATGGATGTTTACAAAGACAGGGTGCACTTCAGCAATGGCAATGAACCTCAGTATTCTGAAAATGTAGCTCATGATTATTTTTTGCTCAATTCGATCAACTGAAAATCTTGAGTCATTCTAGGTATTTATTTAAAAGGTCTGTAAAATGATATTCATTACTCCCTGATGAGATCAGCTCATAACGAGGAAGTCAGCTTGATTTGGTTCTTGGGGCTCCCCTGCATGGCAGACTGTTCTTACCTTATTAAGACCTGCTTCACTGGTTGTAGCCGTGTGAAGCCATATCAATCTCATCCCAACCAACGATGAGAATGGTGATTTCTTTATCAGTTTTTGAGAAATATTTATGTAACCAACAAGGACTCTGTGAGCTGCTGAAATGTCATTCCTATTTCATCATAAATATCCTTGACTTTTGAATGGGATTCAAAGGATTCAAGTAAAAAAACTTTTTAAAAAACTGTGATCGCTTGCTTGTTACATAACAAATGAATTACATAAAGTGTAGTAGTAGAGTAGCCTTTGACTGACCTACTACACATCAAAAACCATGGAGGATATAATGATCAATATTACCTGGCTGGAAGGTTATCAGAAAAGGTCATGTATTAATAGCTGAGCTGCAGTAATACCATCAGAGGTTTTAGAGAACAAAAGGACAGTTCAGGGGACTGTGAATTACTGACCTTTGTTGAGAGGTTAACAGATAAACAAGCAGATACATGTATGTGTAGTAGTTCACCATGTGTATACGTTACAGTAATTGATTGTCCATTATGTTAACATGACAACAAAGCAAGATACTATACGCTCCTGTTGTGGATTGAAATGTGATAATTAGAAATGTTATGACTCAGGGTTTGATCCAGAGCAGTGATTTGACCCCTGACCCTGAACCCTCTAGCCAATCACTTGAGCTGATTGTCTGAACCAGCAGTCTCCTCTATCTCTCCACAATCGGTGGGTTCCCATTGGTTAAGTAGAGGAAGGAGTTTGGTGACAAGGCTAAGATAGGAAAATAAACCTTACCTTACAGATTACTTTCTTTTTTTGCAAACTCACATGAGAGAAATGATATGAGCAGGAAAGGAAATGAATAACGCATTTGGAACAGATTAGTCATTTTGGTGCTATCCTAGTAGTTTTCCTATAATGTTCCATGGAAGGTAGTCATTCCTTTTAAGGTGAGTACCTCTGGCAAGCTTGTGAAGCTGTTCCCAATCACCCCACCCACCATGCTCACAGGGAGCACCAATAGGCAGAGTTCCATGTAGTGGAGTAATTAACACAGATCGTTTTTCAGTCTTGATTTCCAATTATTAATTGAACAGCAGAGTTACAAACAAAGTACCAACTGGGTCAGTCTGCTCACCTTGAGATATGTGTAATAGGCCAACTCACTGATTTCTGTATCTTTTTTCATTGCTACTAAAGAAGATACTGTTTTTCAACTTGAAAAGGGGAATCTAGAATAGACTATAGCTTGTAACCATATATAGAGAGAAAAACATCAGTCGGGGTGGTACAATAATGTCCTGCAGGCCAGGATCAACTGACTCTGTGTGCTTTGTGATTTTTCTGGCACCATTGAAGGCTTCCAGTGCTTCATAGGTGTTCTGGTCTATTTGAGTGACACCTCTCTGAGTGACTATGAAAGCCACAGTTTGTTTACTGTTCTAGTCTGGCTTTGGTTGGAGGGACCAGGGGCCTTGCACACACGCTAGCATGCGCAGGGACACACACTCTCTCACACACTTTTACACTCACCCTCGCGCATACACACACTTCCCCGTGCGGGATAAGAGTACAAACACAGGAACTTCTCTGCCTCTCAGAACAAAGCCTCTTAAAACTGGGATCAATTTCCTGCTGAGAGACACAGGAGCTGCAGGGCAGAATGAGTGAGTGATAAATATGGAGAATAAAGGAGTTGTGAGAGGAGATTGAGGTAAAGAGATGGGAGGGGGGGAGGGGGAAAGGGAGCCAAAGATTTAATCTGCACTGTTAGATACTGTAAATACTTTTTTTTTTTTACAACAAATTACCAAATCATTAGCAGGAGCATGCAAGGCACCCCAAGAGGAGCAGAGCCTTGTTTATGGCTGAGTATGTCCTTAGGCTTGTGCTGGGAATGTTGGGGTCCTGAACCAAATCTCTCATCACAGTTTGATAGAACAACACACTGAAGTTATTAAAACTAGGATGCAACTTGGGAGTTGTTCGAACGGTATCGCATGAGTAGGCCTACTCTCTAGTTTTAGCTTTTTTTATGCAAGTGCCTATAATCGACAGAAATAGAGAGAGAGAGAGAGAGAGAGAGAGAGAGAAGGGGAGAGAGAGGGGGGGGCGTTGCAAAAATCGGATATTTTGCATGTCAGCTATGCAAAAGTGGCTTGGTAGCTCAGACTTTGTAGCCAACGTGGGGCGCTGTTTCTCACGCTATTGCTCGCAGGAGGAGTTTACACTCGATCACTCACTCAAGGGCTCTCACTCCTCTCAGACGCGATTTGAGTTGGTGAGGAGAGGATCAGTGCGCTGGCATGAACACGCATGTAAGCGGTGTAGACAAGAGACGGGAACTTTGCAGATCTGACGGGCATCGTGGCTGCGAGACTGGCTTGCGACTACTCTGCTGCAATAAGCACCGCTGTGACAACGGAGAGTGACAGCATGGTGGCCACGGAATACCCGTTTTACCTTTTCGTGAAGAGGGCAAATTGTTCCTTGGAAGTGCAGAATGTGAGCACCAAACCGGGTAAAGAAGTTGAGGTAGGCATTTAGTTCAGGATGACTGATGAAATCGAATCCGTATTGCTTGTTATGGACACGCATGCTGTACAGACGTGTTACTTCTTTCTTTGAACTAAAAATCGTATCAACTAGTCTTCTATTTATTGAGTTAAAGTGTCAACATGCATTGTTAAATCACTGGTGTAGGCTACTCGCAGTATTTGCAGTTCTACCAGGCTGTAAATGTGTAAGAGACAACAAAATAGGCTACAATTTACATGCGTGAGATCCCCCACCGCGGCTCTGTGATGGTTCGCCAGTGTTTTAGTATTTCAGTCAGGGTCCAGCTCTCCAGCCTCAAAAAGCTGCTTCAAATACATCTGGTGCGTCTGTTGTGGGATCTGTCAGACCGTCATCTCTCACTCGACCACAAACGATGTTCACATCGCCAATTATTTATAGAGCGTGGAGCTTACTGTGTGAACCTGAAAACAAAGAAGCATGGGGAAGATGTGAGAATACAGAATGTAAAATAAGATTCTTTCTTTGCATGGCTTATTTACTTTTTCATTTAGAAAAACGCTCTTAAACGTGCAACGTACAAATGGATGCCAAGGAACGTTCTGTCACAGAATGCAGAGCAATGGTAAGATTTTGGCTCAAACAAATGTGCATCAACTTGAAAGTTTGAAACTATCCCAAAACAGCTCAAAGCTCTCCCCATCGTGGTGGTGATAGGTGGAAGAGTGAAGGAGGATGTGTATGTTCTTGTCATCTGTGTGAGAGCCAGCTTCCCACCTGTTCTTGTACAGACTAGGTTGTGTTCAGGCAGCCCCAGTACAGCTTAGTCACACGCAGCATGTGGCTAAAGTGAATCTTGTGTAAGAGGGCTTGCTCACCTAACGTTATGCTACACTGAGGCTACAGTTTAGCCGATTAACACACAGTCAGTTTTATTAACACAGTCTCAGCTGGGCAGAGCCCCGTGTTTGAATCTCTGACAGCCTCCTCTTGTTCTAGCCTACAGTACATTGTCTTCACCTCAGTTGGGCCTCAGTAGGGGCATCATGTCGTCATTCTAATCCTGAGGCACTCAGACTCTGAAAGTGAGTCCTGTGGTGAATGGTGCTGTTATGCAGGGATGAGACTGCAGGGTGTTTATGTCTGCTGGAACAGAGTCAGTGAGTCAGTGCAGACGTACGGCACAGTGCTTCTTAAGACCTGCTGACTCCCCCCAGAGGCTATGTTCTCCTGTGCCGGGCTCCCTCACTGCCTGTCACTGAGCTCAGCTCTTTACTCTGGCTTTTCACGGAAGGTGACTAATGTCCTGTTACTAAATGTCCTATTACTGGACACCATTGTGGTGTGAGAGGGCTAGGGGGACACCCGTAGAACTCACACTGAAAACAGATGCACGCACGCAGATATAAACAATGTTATGATCCCAATCATAGCAGCCATGAGCCTACCACAGTTTGGATATGTTGAAGCTTTTTCTCCAGATAGACCTATGATTCATCGCTGTTCTCCTCCCTGGAGCAGACACTGTACTCAGCAGAAGCAGTAGCCTGGAGGTGTCCGTCTCGCTCTCTCTCTCTCGCTCTCTCGCTCTCTCTCTTGCTCTCTCTCTCTGTCTCTGGCTTTCTTTGTCTCTCTTTCTCTGGCTTTCTTTGGCTTTCTCTGTCTCTATCTCTGTCTCTCTCTTTCTCTGGCTTTCTCTGTTTTTCTGTCTCTCCCTCTCGCTTTCTGGCTCAGAGTCTCAGAAGCACTTGACACACACAGTCTCACAGATGGTTTTAGTTGTCATGTTTCAGCTTCATTGACTATATTTTGTTTTGAGAGCGGGACCTGACTGGGCTGCCCTCTGTACCTCTCTCTCTCGCCTGTGAATGTACAGGACTCTGCCAGTTCACTAAATGTGAACATGCCACTATTCGAAGAAAGACAAGGTAATGGAGTAATTGAGCAAGCTAATAAGGTTAGCCACCGTCTCATCTGGTGCTCTATTTATCTGGAAAATGAGCCGTAACGGTAGACGTGCAATGTCTCAATTAGCACAGCTGGTACAGGTACTGCACTTCCCTCACAGCCTTTAAACTGTACAACACCAATGTTTTGATTGAATTCCCAGACCTAGTAGATTTACAGTGAGTGGGTCTATAGGCTGTAGGCTATATAGGCTGATGCTCACACCAGGGTAGAACACAATAATGAGCCAATATACATTGCATGCATACATTGATTGGAAGCTAGCTCCTATCCAGGGCAGGCTGGCCTTAAGGCCACATTCATCCTTCTCAGCCCTCTGTCACGGTGTGTTGATGTGTGTGTGGCGGGGGCTACCAGATCTACCTTTGCCTGTGTTTGTGGGGTGGGGGGGCGGGGGGGGGGGCTGTTTGTATGTGTATGAGCCTTAGTTGAGACACAATAGACCTTGTGTCAGGAAGTGATTGAATCAGCCTGGACCAATCAGAGCACCATGGGAACCAGCCTCTTGCTCCGCCTGGACAGTTCTCTGTGGTTAAGGTCGTCATGGTTGGCATGAGAGAGGTGTCTTGGTTAAGGCATTCACCCTAATCATCTGTGAGACTCACACGCAATAGTTTAATCAGGAAAAGTGTTTTGTCTTCTGCCAATGTTCTCTGGGAAGAATTTAATTACTCAGATTAGTATCAAAGGGCAATGTACCATAGGTAGCCTAGCTATTATGTCTTTATGTGGGCTTGTTGCATGCAAGAAACCTCAGTTCAACGCCTTATAAATCTCAAGAAAGGAGCAGTTATCAGGTTGTATAGATGTTTTATATCTCCTTGCCCTCTTATCTCCAGACGAGCTACTAGGATCAAATTCTTCATTCTGTTTCAATGTGTGTGTGTGTGTGTGTGTGTGTGTGTGACTGCAAGTGTGCAACTGTGTGTGTGGGTTCGTGTGCGAGTGTCCGTGCGCGCGCGTGCGTGACCGTTATGATTGGTGGCACATGTGGTGACATTGATTGACAGCCTGTATGGGGCAAGAAGTGGTTGTGTAACATGTTCAGCTGTCTCTGTAAGTGTGTTAGCTGTGAAACGTTCCGGTCCATCCTATCAGTGTGGAGATAACGACTGTTGCATAAGTATAGAAGTAGACTCATAGAAGATGGGTTTTTACAACTATTATGGCCCAGCATAAACATGATCTGATCTACAAATCCAGGTTAAAATGTCCCTCTAGCTGTAAAATCTCAAGTCTTATTTAAGAACAAATACAAATAAGTGAGGTTCTAAGTAGGCTAAGAAATGTAGACATGCCTCCACTATCTTCGTTTTGTCTTCCTGCTTTCAACCTCTGCTGTTTGGTTTGAGACGTCATGGACTCCCATACTGCTGAGTGTGCTGTGGAAGTCTGCTCCCAGAATACTGATCTGGCTGCTGCAGTGACGTAGCCAGGGACATGCTGCAACTGCAATGACACGAGGAGAGCGGGGTAGAGGGAAGGGGAGAGGGACACCGAGGAGGGGAGAGGGGAGAGAGAGAGAGAGAGAGAGGGGGAAAGCGAGAGGGGAAGACGGATGCTGCCTGGAGGTGAAGCTGCAGCTTCTGCAGTCGTCTTTGACGTTCCTGCTCCCACACTGCGTTTCCCCCCTCCGTCTATGTCTGACTGAGCACTGACACGTCCGTGTGGGCTCTCTGGGAGCTTGTGACATGGAGACGGGTCCTGCGTCTGCCCACTCCTGAGGGGCTGAGGGGTACCTTATCAACCGCAGCAGCCTGCCTATCTGCCTGCCTGCCTGCCTGGCTGACCGACCGACCAGGGGAAGACATCACCTTGAGGGGAAGTGGCTCCAGTATGAGCTTGTTGTCGAGTGTTGATGGGACTGCGTTGTCTCCCACTGGTGCGTCGGCTCGTGACCGTAGGGGAGGCTGAACGTGTCGGGCAGGGACGAGGAAGTGAGGGGATCGGGAAGGGGGGTCGGGTCGAGATTACTGAGGTCGATGAGGATGAATACGATGAAGAACATTGTCCCATTCACGAAAGTGGTTGCTAGCGCTGGTTCTTATCAGGCTGCTCCAGGCTCAGAGCACTGGTCAGGTGTTGGAGGCTGATGGAGACTGTGAACCTGAAGGTATTTTATGTAACTGTTGTCTCTGCTGTGCCTCTTTGATGATGTGCCGCCTGTTTGTTTACACCTGTCTGTTTTCCTCCCTCCTCTCCTCCCCTCCCCATTCCTCCCCTCCCCATTCCTCTCCTCCCCTCCCCATTCCTCTCCTCCTCCCTCCTCCAGGAGCCCAGTATCAAGAGGGTGAAGCCCCTTTCCAGAGTCACATCTCTGGCCAGCCTCATTCCTCCAGTGAAGACTGCACCACTGAAACGGATTGGACAGACTCTGCAGGTACAGCTATAATCTCAATCCCTCCTTTCTCCTTTTGACTGTGCAATAAACTGAATGCATATTCTCAAATCCATTCTGCTTTTTACTCGTGTTACTCGGTGCAGATGTTTTCACATGAACATGTCATGTGTTTGATGGGTTAGACTGCATTTGTTTACGTTATGGTTGGTGGGCAGCAAGATCTACAACCTCAGAATGGAGCTTTGAGAGCAGAGAGGGGGGGGGGGGGATCTACCACATCTGGTAGTCTTCAGAGGAGAGTGAAGGAGGTGTAGGGTATCATTCAGCAGTGAGGACTGTCAGACTGACTGCTACTGTCATCACTGCGGTGTTGGTCCAAACAACAGGCCATCTGTCCACATGGGTCTCCCTCCCTTCCTCTCCACCTCCCTCCCAGCCTCCCTCCCTCTAACCTCCCTCCCTCTCTCCCATCCTCCCTCCCTCTAACCTCCCTCCCTCTCTCCCATCCTCCCTCTCAACCTCCCTCCCTCCCCACCTCTCTCCCGGAATGCCTAACCCCTGCCTCAGTCACAACCACAGCCTCCACACACACACCCAATCCACCAACACTACAGCTGCTGGCTGAGTAGTTCCACCTCTAGAGCTCACCGTCTCTTGTCTCCGCCCCTCACACAGCGGTCCATCAGCTTCCGGAGCGAGAGTCGGACGGAGATCATGGCCCCGCGCCCCTGGAGCCGCCCCGCCCCCCCAGCCATGGCGAAGCGGCGTGACAGCAAGTTGTGGAGCGAGACCTTTGACGTGCGGCTCGGACACCAGACGCTGTCCTCCAAGGAGATCAAACGGCAGGAGGTGAGACACCCTGACTCTGACCTCTGACCCCTTACACCTCACCCAAACACCTGACCCCCGCCCTGAACCCAAACTGTTAGGGATATGGGTATATAATCATCCAACCCCATCCTTCCTCCAAACCACCTTAAAAATGAGAGGAACCTACAGTATACAAATGTATTATTGATGTATCTTATTGATTCTTATCATTAGAATTGGTATTCTACAGACAGACAGACAGACAGACTTGCTTCTCTGATGAGCTAGTTTGAAAGATCAATTGGAATTACTGCTGTCCTCCAACACGCACACACACACACGCGCGCGCACACACACACTCTCTTAGATCCCTCCTGGCCACACACACTCAGGCTTCAAAGAACAAGGCTATATGGTGTGTATAACAGATGCCAGATGTTCACATGGAAGTATTGGGTTTTTAGTGGTCAGATGGGTCGTGTTTAGTTCTGTTTGGGTGTGTGTGTTTGTGTGTGTGTGTGTGTGTGTGCGCGCGCGTATGCATCTGTGTCTATATGTGTGCAAGCATGTCCCAAATACACACACACACACACACACACACACACACACACAGACAGCAGTAGTCTGTGTAATGACATGTAGGTGAAGCACATAGAAGAACTCTCCGGTCTCACTGCTGCTCTCTGTTTCCACTCTGCCGACAGGCCATCTTTGAGCTGTCTCAGGGGGAGCAAGACCTGGTGGAGGATCTGAAGTTGGCCAAGAAGGTAAGGTCTGCTTTCTCTATTCAGCATTGTTCAACTTCTCATCCAGCCTGACAAGACTTGGCTATCTAACCCCTTTGACCAGACAGGCTTTCCTCTTGATGCATGCTTGTCTGTCCTTGTCTTCTGTCTTCTGTGTTGACCTTTTCTGAAAAACCCCCCAGGAGATTTTACAGTGTGGTTCTTTATGAGTTTAGGGCTAAAATTAGATATGCTCTTAGAGTGTCCGCCCCCTGCTAGATATTTGTTAGTTTTATCTCTGGGAAAACCTCCATGTTTTCCACACATCGATTGCCTTTTTTAGTGGTGGGACTCATATCTAGGACAGAGTTTTTTTCCTCAGTATTTGGGGGATGTTTACGTGAGCCATCAGAGCTGACCTGGTTTCCTGGTTACTAACATGGGTGATACATAGGTTAGGATGTCAGTATAACCACAGTGTCACGGAAAGAACCCTTGTGAGTTTTTCCGCCTTGCTCTGATTCACCATTTCAAGAGAATTTCAAGCGTTTAAGTACTGAAAAAGGAAAACTTCTGTAGGTTGGGATGGTGCTGTGTACAATTGGTTTCCAGTTTCATAACCGGCTCTTGTCCCTGCAGGCTTACCATGACCCCATGCTCAAGCTGTCTATCATGACAGAACAGGAGCTCAACCAGATCTTTGGGACCCTGGACTCTCTCATACCCTTACATGAAGGTGAGGAAACACGTATACGCACACACACACACACACACAAAACAAGCGTGGACACACACAAACACACAACTCGTCTGGGCGTTCAACATTTTGGGTTTCTTCCCCCGCCCCTCAGATCTGCTGAGTCGGCTGAGAGAGGCCCGTAAACCCGACGGCTCGACCGAACATGTGGGACACATCCTGGTGGACTGGGTAAGAGGATACGGACGCCGGGTCCTTTCTCTTCCTCCTCCTTTCCTTTCCTGGCTTTCTCCCTCTCGCTTTCTCTCTTTAAGAGTTTGGGCTCTACACTGTGGATTTTATTGAACGTGCTGTTGCTCTGTATCAGGGAGAGAGCGTACCAGCGCTAGCTCCAGGCCAAAGTCATCGCTTTTTTGACCCGCTCCCTCTCACTTTCCCTGGTGTTGTGGTGGATCGGAGCCCACAGTGCTGTGTTCTGGCCATAGTGGAGAGACAGAGAGGGGAAGAGCGAGTTTGATCTCTCTCGTCTGGCTGAGTCCTTAATCTGGCTTGCTTCCTGTGTCAGTCTCACAGCAGCTGCAATCTGTCTCTCACATTTTCAGATGATGCTGATTATGTAATACTACTAAATAATAGATAGACCTACTTAACATGTATTAGGAATCTGTGGAAATAATGAAATTGATATATGCAACTATCTTTCCACTGTTAAAGATGCAGCAATATAAATTGTTGTGAATAAATGTGTCTGTTATTGAATGATTGATATGGAACAAAGGGTGCCAGAACATAACCTTTCGGACAACCACAGATGTCACTACCCCTGTAGAACACCATGAAGCATCAACAAATTACCCCACAACATTCTTAGGAAAAAATAGCCAGGGCTTCCCACAACCCCTTGAGATGTTGCTTGTTTTCAATGAGGACATTTTTGTGTGAAAACAAAGACAGTGACCTTTTGGCTGAGTCGTCAGCTATCAATCTGGCTGTGTGCTCAGACCTTGGTGTGAGGTGAACCTTGACCTCTGCCCCCCGGGGGTCCTTCTGCCACTCTGGAGCTATTGACGTACATAGTTCTACTGTTCTGACCCCTGGTCATGTCACGGCCAGAGTTGCAGAGATCTGACCATCATGTTATCACTGTGCTGTCAGCTCCATGTCATACAGCATCGGGCTGTAACTCTGGACAGGGTGTGGATTGATTAGACAGCAAGTTAGTCATGGTGATTATTGTGTTTTTTTGAGTGAGGTGTACATTTCATCTTAGAATAAATGGCAATCATTTATCAAATTAATAAGGTTTCAGAAAGTTAGACACGTATTACTTATACTTACAATTACTAATATTAGTATAATTTTTTGATTGAGCAGTACATTACCTTCCAAGAGCTCAACCAAAATCACTTGAGATAGGGACAAGTTGTTGGCCATTTATATCCTAATGGGGTAGGGATTCATTCCCAGTACATTTCTTACCAGCCAGCTATCATGAGACCAAGAAACCTTCCCCCTTAAATCTGACAGGTCTTGTGCAGGACTGTTGGAGCTTTTCTCCAGGGGCCAGGCTTGAGGGTCACATTGTGTAAGCATGCTGTTTTCCGACTCCATCCTTTCTTCCTGTTGACGCTAGGCCACCATGGCGAACAATGCATGACTAGGGAGGAACTGTTTCTGCTCATCCCAGCAGAGCGCCAGCCACAGCCACAGCTCTCTGACCGGCAGGAGCTCAATCAATAAGGTTACATAACCAGGGGGAGGTTGCCCAAGTCCACTTCGGTCTCTGGTTCACTATGGTGGACCGGCTTGCTTTGGATTGGTAACTTCTAAAGAGGAGTATCAGGTCACATGTACAGTGCTGGAAGGTGGACTTCTCCTTGTGGAAACCTCAGATCAGAGCATGTATGGTGCACCCCCACCAGACCGGTCCGTGCTCTCTCTAATCAAATGCAGTGTGGGGTGTGTCAGGGCTGCTTGTCAGGTTGTTTATGTGAGAGGGTGTGAGTTCTACCAGGCTCTCTACTCCCAACTCTGCTTAGTTAGCGTCCGAAAAGAACAAGAGGAGGGATTCACGCACGGTTCTCCAGGAGAATGTTCTAGTAAACGTGATGATGGCTGAGGTAGTACAGACTTCCTTCCCTCCCTGGTTTGTGTCTTCACATGTACAGTACAGAACAGTAGCTCACCTGCTGTAACCTGGATGGGACTGGATCTGGGTCTTGGATTTGATCCACTGACCTGATCCACTGTGTTCACTTACACTTTATGTATAGTAAACTGTCTGTACAATGCCCATGCCACCAGGGAAGTATTAACAGAACTAAAACTCTGCTGATAACCACTGGTTAGGGATAGTTTATAGACACTTACCATTTTGTTGATTGTTTAGTGAGTATATTTTGAGCTGGTTGATAGATCATGGGCTACAGATAGACCATGTTCTTGTTGTGAAAACTGTGGCTCGTGAGACAGCGAGGGGAGGGTGAGGTGCTCCGTTGAAATGGGTCTCGCTCGCCTGCCCTTTTGTTCTCCTGGTGACCTGGTATAAGAAATTTGACTCCCCCCGGTCATCTACTGGCATTGACCTCTGTCACCAAGTTGTTGACATCGGTTGTCTCATTGGAAGCTTCTTTCCTTCCCCAGCTGCCGTGCCTGGACTTGTACAACAGCTACTGCAGCAACCAGGTGGCTGCCAAGGCCCTGCTGGACCACAAGAAGCAGGATCACCGGGTCCATGATTTCCTCCAACGCTGCCTGGAGTCCCCCTTCAGCAGGAAGCTGGACCTGTGGAACTTCCTGGACATCCCACGCAGCCGATTGGTCAAGTACCCGCTGCTGCTCAGGGAGATCCTGAAACACTCGCCCAACGACCACCCCGACCGTCAGCACCTGGATGAAGCAGTGAGTGGGAACACACACATACACACACATGCACACACGTGCACACACACACACACACACACACGTACAGACATGTTCACACACACCTCGACTCGCAGAAACTATGTGTGAATATCAAACGTTGTCTCGTTCCGTTCCAGATCAGCATGATCCAGAACATCGTGGCAAAGATCAACAGGCAAACTGGGGAGTCCGAGTGTCGCTTCTACAAGGAGCGTCTGCTCTACCCCGAGGACAGCCAGAGGGACCTGCTCATAGACAGCTCCCGGACACTCAGCTGCCACGGGGAGCTCAAGAACAACCGAGGAGCGGTGAGTGGACAACCACCTGACCGTTTTGAATTTAGCGTTTGCCCTCCGTGTGACTCGGGCGGATAGAGATTACTTCCAACTCGAAAACTAAGCGATTGTGGCCTGGACCTCGAATCCTCTCGTCCCTCCCCCCAACACGCACAACATTCCAGAACACATGATAACATGTCTGCAACACGCCAATCGATCAAGCTGAATGTCAACTCCAGTACGAAGAAAACCTCGAGAAAACATGAGGCAGGGAGTGTGATGTACAGTTCAGGCCAGAGGTCAAATACAGGTGTTCCACAAGTTCTAAGACTCTAAATAGATGTTCTCAGGTGTCAGGCCGTGTTGGTGAGTAACATATGAAGGGCACCAAAGCACAGTAAAGAGAGGTAGAACAGAAGAGGGAAGTCGAGGAGAGGAGTACACAGCTCCCTGTGTGAGTAACAGGGAGCCTGGACACTAGAGGATCAAAGTTCTACGCCAACATGGCTGACCTATGATGTACTGGGGACCCTATACACACAATGGCAGAGTAGAATAGAATCTCTTATGCTTTTCAGATAATCACATATCAATAATGTAAGCCCACCTTGGGGATCATTATAACGATCTGGAGAGAAAGCTGTTTACTGTGGGAGGTATGCAACATAAAAAAAACATAGGAAGTTTTGTGGGGGGTTGTCGTTTGTTTGATGTTCGGCTTAATGTTGATCTTGTTTACCTTAATTGCGCCCCCATGTTCTAATGGGAAGCATCTGGTTATTATCGGTTGGGAGATGCTGCTTTCAATAGTTTAAAGTAGCCTTCCTACCCCTCATCTCATCTGCACTCCTCTGACACTGCTGAGCAGCTGAAGGAAGCAACCTTACAGGGAAATCCTGTAAGGTTTTCAGACTTTATTTGGTTTTCAGACTTTACTTGTCCTGCAGTCTTCAGTTCAGTGCCTGGGAAAATGCAGACGAGGAAAAAGACCAACTTCAGAGTATGGCGATGTACCCGGCCCAGGGTGGTGCTGGGAAGTGTAGTTTTGATATGGTTCCCATGCTGCATACTGTGCAGTCTCCATAATGAGAGGGCAGTTAGTTAGCTGGAGTAATCACAGGAAAGGCAGTAACAGAACAGATGGTCATTCGTCTGTCTGGCAGTCAGACTCTGCCTTTCATGTATTGTGGGAAGCAAACAAAACCGTATTGTGTTTTTTATTACAATAAACCTATAAATCAAAAGTCATTACTCCGGAAAAAGGAGTAGAAGCAGTGGTAAGGATGTGGAAAAGAGGTTTTTATGCTTTGTATATATTTTTTGCTTTGTGTTTCTTTTGGATTTTTATTTTACGACATGCTATGAGAACGAGAGGGCCTGTTGGGTTTCGGTGAGGGGAGGTTAGCTAAGGTAAGGAGGGCAAGACTTGGGAACCCTGTGTACTAAGACTGTCTGTATGAGTGAACTAGAGAGAGAGAAAGGAGAGAGAGGAGAGAGAGACAAATGGAAAAGTTGAACAAATAATCCTGACCTTGTGACCTTCGCCTACCGACTGAATCTGTCGGCATTTTGATGAATAATAGATCAATCTGGTTCAGCTGGACAGGGCCTAACATGGTCCAAAATGGGACTGGAATTCTACAGACATGACTTAGTTTCTGGACATCATGACACAGAACCCCCGCAGTGTGGTTCACTTTGTGAATACAGGCAAATCCCTCTCTTTAGAGCGTGTGTGTGTATGTAAATATAACTGTGTGTGTGTATTTGTCCTGTCTTACATAACCCTTGTGACCCCTCCAGATCCCTACTCCCTCTCACTTGTTCAGCCTTCTCTAAACACAACTCCCTTCTCAGTCAAACACTGTTAGTGTTGGGGCCATGCATCATTCTTCCGATTCACTCTCTACTTGAAGCGAGTCAAGAGAAAAAGCCACTCTTATGTGAAATGTTTTTCAGATGTCTTCAGAGCAAGCTTAGGAAAGTATCCATTTAAGAGAAACACAAGGGATTAGTCTTATCTATTTGTTTAGATGGAATATCTCACTCGGGGTGTGTTTAAATAGAGGAATAGTGTTGGTTCTGTCTCACCAGTGAATGTTTGAAATCTTCAATCTACTAAGATGGCTGCTGGTGTTTCTTCTGTATATTGATTAGAATCAGTACACACATTCTACTGTGTCCATTTCAAGTTCTATCCTACTTTATCCAATTCTACTATACTCTACTCCACCCTGCCTCTAATTGAGTGTGTTGTGTTTCCTTGCAGAAGCTGCACGTTTTCCTGTTCCAGGACGTGCTGGTCATCACAAGGGCCATCACCCTCAACGAGCTGCTCCGTTACCATGTCTACCGCCAGCCAATCCCTGTCCGCCTGCTGGAGTGGGAGGACCTGCAGGATGGGGAGATCCGCCTGGGGGGGTCGATCCGCGGGGCCTTCAGCAACAACGAGAGGAGTGAGTCCCTCTCGACCGCCACACACCTTGTCTGAGAGAACAAAAGAGATCCGCTGTCTGGGTGGGGTGTAGTTCAGGTTGGACATCTAGTCAAGGGCCAAGCTGAGTTTAGCCAGCTTGTTGTGTGTGTTGCACGTGTTGGCACCCATGCACTGTAATATGAAACAAGCACTCTGTTTATGTGATGTCCTTCCTGTGCAATTTTCAGTTGGTTATTCATCTCCCTCCTCCTCTCCATTCCCCCCCCAGCCAAGAACTTCTTCAGGGTGTGGTGTCGTAGCGGAGGCCAACTCCAGTCCCACTCTCTCCAGGCCAGCGACGCCTTCAACAAGCAGCAGTGGCTCAACTGCATCCGCCAAGCCAAAGGAGCAGCCCTGGAGGTGGCCGTGGCCGTGGGTCAAGGGACACGCGTGCAGTCGGTCCCCAAGCCACAGGGGACCCCTCCCGCACGGGAGGAGGGGCGTGTGGAGAGTACCAAGCCCATAGCTATGGACCACAGTGACAGTGAGGCCTCAGAGTGCAGTATGGACACGAGCGAGGCGAGCTCCGACTGCCCTCAGATGGAGCACACAGACTCGAGCTGTCGGGCGCAAGCCGTGTGACCTCAGGAGGGAAGGAGGGTGTGGGCAGGAGAAGAGAAGAGAACCTGTGCAGTATTGCAACTTGGCCATTCCCAGTATGAGGGGAGGTGAGGGGGGGGCAAGAAGACAGTGTAGCATTGTACAGAGCACTTCACATCTTTAGCTTTTGACTTCAGGTTTACTTTGGATTTCACACTTTCTTTCGTCAATCACTGGTCGGTTCCTTTGAGACTGTGGTGTCGAGTTCGGTGCAGGTAGTCCAGTGTTACTTTGCTGTGTCTCCGTGGCATGGATCTTGGTTATGTGTGTGTGTGCATGTGATAACTGGGACCTCCTGAAGGTTAAGTGAGTTTCCCTTGATTTTCTTTGTAACTCTGCTGCATCCTCAGCCTTACCACCATCCCCTCGTGAATCATAACAGACCTTGATTGAGAGTCCCTTACAAATGCTCTCAAATTCTTGAGGTATGTTTGATATAATCATCTGGGCATACCAGCCAAAAGAGGTTGTGCACAATGGGAAAGGATCCCATTGCTTATGTTTGATTAAGCTTGTGAACCAACTACGTCTGATGAATTTGAAAGCATTTGCTTAAGTTGGAACAATCTAAATCTCAAAGCCATCTTTCCTGCCCAACCTTAGTGCACTGGTCTACTACTGTCGCTTGAGAAGAATGACAATATTAAGTTATTCTCCTTATAAATAAGATATATGTATATTAGTGTACTGTTTGAATACAAACACTTTTCTTCATTTATTTTTTACAATAATCACCTTGTTAAGACCAGGAGAATGTTTCCTTGAAGACAATCTGGTGATATTGAAAACAGGATGTGACTCCACTAGTGAACTCAACAATCCGGCCCTTGAGAGTTGTGATGGAGAGAGACGGTATCCAACCCAGGGATGTTAGACAGTGTTAACCCACTGAGTGTAGGTCCTACTCTGGAAGTCTTTGTGTCTCAGGCAAGGTTACTCGTCATGATCTGTCATCGGTTGTAACTGACTCTAATGTGGTTAATGACCACCCAGGGTTATACACAAAAGACAATTCCCAGACCAGCAGGTCAGGTTATCTAAGTAGTAGACAGTTTTGTAGATCTTATTTCTGTGTCGGCCTACCTACAGTTTCATTCCAGTAAAACGCTAATATATAAAATGGACAATCTTAACTAAAGGAGGCTGGAGACAGGGAGAGCTGCCTTTGACAGAATTGTAGACGTTAGGCCAATCCCCAGAAGTGAGTCTTCCCTGTGGAGGGGAACCGAGTGACAGAGCTGCAGTAAATCAGATTGTTACATTGCTGGATGTATGAAAGGGTTTCAGGTAGTCATCCTTGATATAAGCCTACTGGTTATCTGTGTGTGTTAGAGAACTCATTGGAGGATTTAGTTCAAAGCAGTATTTGCTCGAGCCATAACCAGGCCTGCAGAGCTACAATACAGTCATCAGTGCTGACCTGCTGTGCTGCTGCAAACACTGGGACTACTCCTTGTTGCCCAAAGGTTTTGTTTTGTATTAATTTAGTTTAAATCGGTTTAACAAATATGCTTGACTAAGTGATTATGAAAACATTCATACCAAAAATACTGATGTTTTTCTATATGTGTCTTATAAGAAAAAGATGTTTAGTGTGTTTATTTATAGTTTCTTTTTTCACTTTGACTTGAGGTTAGGCCTGTTCACTTTATTTTTTTTCGAGAGAGAAGGAATATGAAGCGATTGCACAGGTAATGTGGAGAAAGGAACCAAACAGGAAGTGCATTATGTTGTGTGAGTCTTTGTATATGGAAGTAAGCGGTAAAAGGACTGCGCTGGAAGATACACTATACATACGGACTGAGAAAGATTAACATGGAAATGTAAATAATGGAATTCTGACTGTACCAAATAAAAGAAATGAACCAACACATTAGAGATTGTGTTATAATGTAAACAATAACTCAAATCATGTTTCAATTATTTAACATTTCACTTTCATTGTCAATAGAAGTATGACCCCCATAATCTGCTGGGGGATATAGTCTCGACTTTAATACAGAGGAAAGAAATGAAGACGGTGATTTATCAGCCATCAACGCCAAGAAAATATCTGTGGACATCCTGAACGTTGATCCCACTTGTTCCGTTTGATCACACGTAAAAATGTATTTTGTTCTAGTTACATCCTGTCCTTCATCTGTGAGGTTCATTTAATGTTAATACAGTTGTTGTCAAAGCACCTGAAATGAATGCACATATCCTAATACGGTGAATGTAAATGTGAAGTGTCAGTGCTGGTCACTATGAAATGGTTAGTTGCTGGTCTTTGTCTCCCTCTAGAGGTCAAGAACAAACCAACACTGTAGAGAGATGGCTAGTCCCATGGGTCTAGAGGTTTCTTCTCCATGCTCACTGCTGCACTATGTCCTGTATACAGAAGCATATAGCAAGATTATTACCTCTAGATTACTTGTTTCATGTATGTGTACAATGTCAGTCATTTCAATTTTAGCCTAGCTTATCACTGGGGCTAACGGCTGGAAATAGTTATGTACATTTACATTACATTTTGTCATTTAGCAGATGCTCTTATCTAGAGCGATTTACAGTAAGTACAGGGACATTTCCCCCAAGGAAAGTAGGGTGAAGTGCCTTGCCCGAGGACACAGTCATTTATCACAGCCGGGAATCGAACTGCTAACCTTCTGATTAATAGCCTGATTCCCTAACCACTCAGCCATCTGACCCCCAATCCCTCTAATCTAACTAGATTAGAGAGATTAAATATATGCATTGAAACCATGCATAGCATCGAGTTATTTTCACTTAATTACCCTCTGTCAAGCAGACTGAGCAACGCCTCAGACGACTTCTGAGCGCAGTCCCAGATGAGGTGGTCAGAGGTCAAGAGGTCACAAGAGCCCAGCAGGGGAACAAGCCTGCATGTTCACTTGACCTCTTGGAGAGAAATTACAGTTGATGTTCTCACAACGGAAATAGTTGCAGTTGGCACAGTCTCCAAGTGATATCTAGCTAACAATAATGTTATTTATGAAAAAATGTAGATCCACTTTAGGATGACAGCCCTATTCATATTGTCCGGTAGTATTGCCGTAAGATGTGAAGTCCAGGGTCATTGTTTCAAATAGAAGATCTGAAAACATCCGTGGTTTCTGAAGTGGGATTTTCAGGTTAGGGCTCATTGTTCTTCAAATGTTTTGTGTTCTGTAAGACAAAGCATCTCAGAAATGCAGAAAATCTCAAAGGTCCACGTAGTGTCCAATGTTATTCTAAATCTAAGACCAACAAGTGGATTACTCTAGCAAACTGCTCTGCTTGTGGTTTCTCTCTGCCTCCAACTGAAAAAAAGCCATCTTTAGAGAACAAGGCCAAGATGTGGCCCAAGTGAGTCTGCCTGCCATGTGCTGGTCTTTCACTGGCGCAACAAGAAATTGCAGTCCAGCAGATGGAGCCATATCTGCAGATACTTTGACAACCTCGACCACATGGGCACCTGTCACACCCCTCATCTCGCCAGAACTTGTGCATTTACATGTGTTTGCTACGTCTGAGATATTTTTGGGATTGTCTCATGAAGTTAGAAGCATCATGAATTCATAAAGACCTGGGTTGGGGTTGCTTCACCCCCCTGTGAAATAAAAGCTATTTACTTTTGTAGCCAAGGTTTTGAACAAGCTGTGCATTTACATTGTATGAATTGCTTGTATGTTGGTTGCTCCTGCTGTGTCACTCTAGGGAATGTATTAGGGGAACAAGCTGAAAAGCTAAGGAAAAGGTGACGTTCAGGGAATTGTTTGTGCCACTGCTTCTGCCATGTTGGTCATCTGTTAATAAAGAGATTGAAGAGATGCCCACTTATAACCCAGTTGTGTACCCTGCCCGACAGACTAGGAAATATAAACAGGCACCACTAACACTGAAGTTTCCACTGCTGTTTTTGCTCAAAGTGTGACAAAGTGTGAATACTGTCAGAGTTAGTTTTGTGGTTAACAATGCTTCAACGTTACTTCTGCCAGTCACACCAGTCACACCAGGTCTGTTCATACACTGCTGGTGTCTGTTTCTGTAACATGGGACTGCTCCCCTCCTACACAGGTCCTCTGGGCTCAGTCTTCCTCTTCCTCTGTGAGTAATAATTACCAGATGTACAATATGTGTGTTTATGTACAATGTGGACAGTACTACAAATGTGTAGGGGATTGTTCATCTAACTGTCATATTATCTAGGTGCTGTTTGCTGTCAAAGAGCCCAAGGTTAGTATCAATTAAAATCTTAGTTTAAGTATATACAACTATAGACTTACACTACTTTACAATTACATACAAGATTTGGCCATATAACTACATAGCAATGCATATAATAAAAACATTGTAGGTACATTTTGAAATGCTGGGGAATTCAATTGTATTAAATGTTAGAGTGGGTTATTACAAGAGTGTAAGAAGAAAGATTATGGGTAGGGGTTTAAGAGGTAAGTGGATACGGTTCAGTGCCCAAATCTTCAGACATTGTAGTCGTTTTAATAGCCTGCCAACATATTTGTAAATGTTTATGCTTCTAAAAGGTTTATTGTCACATGCACATTAACAGAATTATTGGGAAGGAAATGTTATACTTTAAAGAATACAAGACACAAAAGAAAATGGTTTCCAACTTAGAACACTATAAAAAGTAACAATACTTTATAAAAATAGAACAATAAGTTACGAAATTAATAACAGTCCTGGTGCTGTACATCAAGTAGAATATTTTTTTTACATTTGTTTTAACCAGTAGTTGACCTCAAGAGGCAATGAATTTGTGATAAACAAAGAATATTCCTCTCCTGATCCCACAGAATCTCTTAAGCCCAGACTGACAATGAGTCCTGCAGTCATCGGAGAGACAGACTCTGTTTTGCTAAGCTGTGAGACGCCTCCATTTCTCCCTGTGTCTCAGTGTTACATTGACATAGGGCAACAGAATCCTCTCCGTGCCTGTCATGAAACACTGACAGGGACTACCATCCTCACAATGACAGGTCAAAGGTCACCCGCTGAGGTCACAGTGACATGTTACTACTATGCTACATGGAGCTCTACCCAATCCCCTCTCAGTGATCCTGTTACAGTAACTATTCAGGGTAAGGAAGGGGTTATTTACCATAAGTGTTTATGTTTTTTACAACAATGATCACAATAATACACAATAATCTCTCCTCACCAACAGAGACTCACAGGGACAGAACGTCTGTTGTGGATGGGTGGCTGAAGTTGACCTAATGAGGCCATAGTGATGTGCAACTTACATAATTACGCAGTTTGGAAATGCGTCCATGTTTTCTCCTCAGATCATTTGAAGAGACCTGAGACTGGTGTAAATGATGAGTCAGTGAACGTGCCAGTGCTGACTGTCCATCGTGCTGAGAACATCATCATCATCACCTGTTCATTTCCTGGATCTGCCACTACTGACACCAAGTGTGACCTCTACATTGGAGAGGAGAAAAAGACTTTCATAACAACAAAAACATCAAATCAGCAGTGGTTCTGCCAGTTCTTTGTCTCTGAAAATGATCTGCTCAGACGTCTTCAGCATGTGTTGCTTAAGGAGGTGAGCTGTGACTACAGGGTAGGTCCAAAACTAAACTTACTGTCTCCACGCAGTGATGGATACAGCTTAAGAGGTAAGTCATTATGGATATAATCTTCTGACTCATGCTCCATATTCCCATTGTGTCACATTGTGGGCTGAAATACTCTCAATGTAACACTCCTAATCCATTCTGGTTTCAGGTATGATTATCGCTGACTCTGGTGATGCAGCTACAATTCAGACCCCCACAGAAACCTCAGGTAGGACTCATTTTTTAGCACAACTTTGAATGTCAATATTAGATGAAGCACTTTCTTATGTACAATATAATGAATCTTATGATTATGCTCAATTCTTCTAAGGCTCAACTACTACCTTTACTCAGCCCTCAGAGCGTCACACTTTTAGTAAGAATGAGAACAACCAACACAAACCATGTTCATGAACACACACGGCCTGTTAACCTGTCGACTCTGAGTTTTCAGTTCTGATTATCCTACCTCTGGTGTTCAGGTTTGACTGATGGTACTACTACACCCTCTGATACTACTAAGAGTTCTGCTGTTGGTGAGTAGGTTCTCCATCCTATGGACCGCCAGGAACACAATTTGCGGTGGAGGTTTTACAAATTGAACTTGGTTTTAAAATTGTTTTGGACTGATATATTAAAGTCAAAGTCACATATTCAAGTCATCTGTACAACAAAGAGAAGTATTGTCATTACACACAGAACCCATCAATATTTTGACTTTAAAGAGATTTATAGCATGGTTACTTTTCAGTTACTAGTTCAACTCCTAATCCATTCTGGTTTTAGATATGATGGTAGCTGACTCTGGTGATTCAGCAACAGTTACAACCCCCACAGCATTCTCAGGTAGGACTCATTTTTTAGCACAACTTTGAATGTCAATATTAGCTGAAGCACTTGCTTATGTACAATATAATTAATTTTATGATTATGCTCAATTCTTCTAAGGCTCAACTACTACCTTTACTCAGCCCTCAGACCGTCACATTTTTAGTAAGAATGATAACAACCAACACAAACCATGTTCATGAACACACACGGCCTGTTCACCTGTCGACTCTGAGTTTTCAGTTCTGATTATCCTACCTCTGGTGTTCAGGTTTGACTGATGGTACTACTACACCCTCTGATACTACTAAGAGTTCTGCTGTTGGTGAGTAGGTTCTCCATCCTATGGACCGCCAGGAACACAATTTGCGGTGGAGGTTTTACAAATTGAACTTGGTTTTAAAATTGTTTTGGACTGATATATTAAAGTCAAAGTCACATATTCAAGTCATCTGTACAACAAAGAGAAGTATTGTCATTACACACAGAACCCATCAATATTTTGACTTTAAAGAGATTTATAGCATGGTTACTTTTCAGTTACTAGTTCAACTCCTAATCCATTCTGGTTTTAGATATGATGGTAGCTGACTCTGGTGATTCAGCAACAGTTAAAACCCCCACAGCATTCTCAGGTAGGACTCATTTTTTAGCACAACTTTGAATGTCAATATTAGCTGAAGCACTTGCTTATGTACAATATAATTAATTTTATGATTATGCTCAATTCTTCTAAGGCTCAACTACTACCTTTACTCAGCCCTCAGAGCGTCACACTTTTAGTAAGAATGAGAACAACCAACACAAACCATGTTCATGAACACACACGGCCTGTTAACCTGTCGACTCTGAGTTTTCAGTTCTGATTATCCTACCTCTGGTGTTCAGGTTTGACTGATGGTACTACTACACCCTCTGATACTACTAAGAGTTCTGCTGTTGGTGAGTAGGTTCTCCATCCTATGGACCGCCAGGAACACAATTTGCGGTGGAGGTTTTACAAATTGAACTTGGTTTTAAAATTGTTTTGGACTGATATATTAAAGTCAAAGTCACATATTCAAGTCATCTGTACAACAAAGAGAAGTATTGTCATTACACACAGAACCCATCAATATTTTGACTTTAAAGAGATTTATAGCATGGTTACTTTTCAGTTACTAGTTCAACTCCTAATCCATTCTGGTTTTAGATATGATGGTAGCTGACTCTGGTGATTCAGCAACAGTTAAAACCCCCACAGCATTCTCAGGTAGGACTCATTTTTTAGCACAACTTTGAATGTCAATATTAGCTGAAGCACTTGCTTATGTACAATATAATTAATTTTATGATTATGCTCAATTCTTCTAAGGCTCAACTACTACCTTTACTCAGCCCTCAGACCGTCACATTTTTAGTAAGAATGAGAACAACCAACACAAACCATGTTCATGAACACACACGGCCTGTTAACCTGTCGCATCTGAGTTTTCAGTTCTGATTATCCTACCTCTGATCCTCTGTACAACAAAGAGAAGTATTGTCATTACACACATCACCCATTAAAATTATAACCTTAATGAGATTTATACCATGGTTACTTTTCAGTTACTAGTTCAACTGCAAGTGAGTTGGTCAAATGAATATAAATATGTCTATGATTTATTGGGTGTTTTACTGCTCTACATTCTATAATGCAAAAGCCATTTAAAAAAGCAGTTTTAAGCATAGTCATTCTTCCATGTTGTTCATGTACTTGGCTGCCAACAGTTTTTGGTCTAATCTCACATCCAGAATCACAGCAGTCTATAAGCGTACAAAAAAACACTTTATGACAAATGGCCTATCCTCATGTCAACATACAGGATCACAGATGTGGTTGGTGGTGGTGGTGGTGTGTGTGGCTGGTGCTGCTGTTGGTTTGACCCTGGGGGGACTGACGGCTGTCTGCGTCCGCTGGGGAAGCAGTGAGTACATCTGACAGTCTACTTTCTGTTGGAGGAAGATTGTCCAGCTGCTGCTGCCCTCTCTAAACGACAAAGCAATTCACAAAACTGACCTTTGATGAAAAGAAGCCTTTTGCACAACTCTATACACAGTGTGTTCTGTATGTTCAGGGATTCATTCATTTGGTTGTATTTTACAGGGGGAAATCACATCAAAAGGTATGAAAGGTCCTTGGTATCTTGAGAGATCTCTGTTTTCTGTTTATGATCAAATGTTCACAGTACAGATTTATATGTTGTCTTTTTTACTTTCTCCTATATGTGCGGCCACCCCTGTCTACAGCAGTCAAGGTATGGTCCAAAGAAAGAAACTATTCATGCTGCTAAAAGTACAGTTCTACTTCCTCTTCAAGCACCTCAGATCCACTTTTGCTTAAGGGAAAAGTATGAGTGCTATTGGTTTATGTGGTTTATGGCCTTAAACACTGTTCATTGTGTGAGTGTACAAAGTGTGACGATGTTGTCTCTGTTGTAGATAAAATGTCTATGGGCCCTGTGAGCAGTCACGACCATGTGAGTGTGTTACTATGGCTACTTTAATATACTGTACATTTGTGTTGTCAGTTGTTTAATCGTGCAGTTGTTAAACTGAATACTGAATTAATTTACCTCAAAATTATTGTTTAAATTGCTGTTATAAAATGTAGGTTATTTATTGCAAGTCTCTCATTATGTTAGTGTCAAATACAGATGAAATCTTTCCCCAGGTGGATGCAGGGAATACTGTGCCCGACAGTCTGTACAGGAATGGGAAGACCTCAGACAATGATGAAGTATATGTATAATCATGTCTCAATTCTTCATGTGCCTTTTAATCAATCAGTTTATATGTACAGCTCTGTCATATCGTGTCTAATATTATAAATCTGTTTTTTCCTCTAGTCTGACACGTACCATGTGTACTGCTCCATCCCTGACAGCCCCACCGCTGCAGCCCAGGCAGACACGCTCTACAGTTTTCTGCAGCCACATCATTGAAATCACAGGGTATAGAAGGACCTGTCAGACCATTAGAAACTCATTTTTCGATTTCCAATTTGAGAATGACCTCACCAAACCTTTGTTCGATTGCAGAGTAGGCTGTTAGCCTTGCCTTTCTACAAACTGTACAGAACTATGATGAACAAGCCATGTCACCTGATGGAATAGTATTTGTGTGGAGGTATTTGTAATGTTTTAAGTATTAAGATTTAATTGCCTGTGTGGTTTGCGGGTGGGTGTTGTACAGACTGCCTCTGATAATAAAGTTCCTGACAATTTCAACAATAGGGAGTGGTCACCACCTCTGGGGGTAAAGGTGGTGACCAGAACCCATCTATATCCCCTTACTTATAGCAACAAGGAGGGGTCCCACACACAGACTGTGGTCCAACACACAGACTGTGGTCCCACACAAATCTAGTATGTCAAGGTTCTCAGCTGTCTCTCAGGAAAATGATTGGTCTAGTATGATGGGTGCTGATGACATCACAGACCTGTAAGCTGTAGAAGCTTCAAACAAAACCATCTCTTTTCAATGTTTATTTGTCTTTTCACCATTTATTTGTCTGCAGTCATGGCTTAAACCTCTACCACTCCATTACAGGGTTGACTAAGGCACAGCACCACTTATCAATATATAGAGATTGTATTTGAATAAAGTCATGCATGTTATTTGTGCTATATCAATTTGAAAAATATGATCTGGTGCTTAGTTTTTTCAGCTTAGCTTCAAGTGTGCACAGATCTGTTTACTTGTAATGTATGATCATATTTACAAAGTACAGAAAGTAACTAGCAAGAAACACAAGATGTATGACGTAGGCCAATGGAATCTTACAGATAACTCCTCAATTACTACTGACTGTTTCATTAAAATATGCATGCTTAAACCTCTTTCTTTTGGCTACTGTCTTTGAGTTATTCTTTTACTTTTTTTGCTAAGCACTGATGATTCTATATTTTGAATAAACTTTAGAAAAATCTTATGAATGCCTATGCCTACATATTTGTCTATTTTATTTTTCGACAAAAGCACTAGCAATTTCATCCCATTCATCGAGTTGGTAACTAATACATAATTTTCACATGCCGACGTAAAAGCACATGTAGGCTTCATACCAAAGTTCATTGAACTATCCACTAGCTAGTAGTCTACATGTCAAACAACAGCCTGCTTTACTGGGTTATCCGTCGCAATATCCACAGTTTATACACGTGAATGCATTACTTACTATATTCACGAAACGTCTTACTGTGATTCAACTGCACTTCAGGTGCATTTGAATGATTACTCTCACTAACTCAATTTCGATTGGTTGTCCGATTTAAGCGAGTAGTTTAAAGATGTGTAAAACCTATGCCCGCTTGTGGTATGTTGCAAATCGAAAGAGTCTTCCAACATGGTGTCAGGGATCAATCCCTTTTTGTGCTCCTTGGTACTGGTGACTTTAACGTCTTTTGTAGCAGTTTCTTATGGGAGTATAAGTGATATGAGCACATTAAGGCTTAACAATGAAGATACCGATTCGACCAAAATTGGGACAAAGTTTAGACGAGACGGTCGTAATTATGCAAATGAGCCTGGAACCTCAACTGGCGTAATAACTCGAAATGGATCTCTTGCCTTTGATTCCGATTATGAGACTAACTCAGCGGATGTGGATTGTGAGTTGACAAATGTCTCAATTTAACGTGTGCTTCGTGGTCCCTCAATTATTTATTTGGGCTTTACCTTTTGTTTTCAGCTCGGCACCTGTTGATGAATGCCAAACTCAAACGCATCGGGCCTTCGGTGCATTGCTCTGATGACGCAATGACCTTGCGAGTGAATGGAGAGAGGATTCCCCGTTTTCTGGTTGACAATGGTGAGGTCTGATGTATTACTGTGGCTTTCCAGTGAAATTGGCTGGTAGCATGATCTGAGCTTCTGCTTTCTGCAGGTGAAGGGTCTCTCATTCCGTTGAATCGGATGCCTTCTCATTGTGGGTTCTCTGTGAGGCGGTCCCGCAGAGACGTGCTTTTTGTAGCTCCATACAAAGGCTGCCATGTAACTGAACAGGTAGATTTTTATGATTTTATAAGGGATGCCGCTGTCATGACTGCTATTCAAACATATCCTCCAATCATTGAATGAGAAGTGAATTCAAGTACTCTTTCAACAGGGTGGTGATCATGTACTGCATCTAAGACTATGGGGGGAATCCATGACAATGTCTTGTCCCGTTTTGCCCTCTCCACTTTCTGTAACCTGCTTCACTTACGGAATGTTGTTAAATATGGGTAATATTGGAGCAGATGCACTCAAGGTGAAAGGTAAATTGTACTTCATTTGAAAAGTCCATCTAATCTACTGCATTTAGTTCGCACAACCATTCTTGTTAGAGTCCTTGAACAATTCAATTTTTTCAAATGAGAATTTACTTTTAGTCTATGATGTATGGAAACCTGTGCTGTCATCTGGAGAACTTTGTGGATTTGCTATGGTGTCACACTCCAGAGAAACGGTGATTACTGCTCCTTACAAAGAACCCTGCATCAAGATAAAGGTACGGTCCATTACTAACTTCTGCTTACAAATGTATAAATTGTCTTTAGGTCATCTACTTACAACATCTTTTGTTTTATAGGATAATAAGCATGTTCTTGTCCTGCATGCTAATGGTCAAGAGGTTTCGGTATCCTGCCCATCTCAAACTAGCCCTGTGGATCCTCTGATGCCCTCCACCACCACGGCTACACCAACTACTGGGGGCTCCTCAGACACTCAGTCCACAGAGCTGCCTTCTTACCGTGGGTACCAACGGTTTCCAGGGTCTCGTTCATTCCCTGGACCTTTCCCGACAACTGACACTACTAGGGCTGCCCCCACAAAGCTTCCTCAATACCCTAGGTTCCCCACACCATTCTCAACGACTGCCTCAACGAGAGCTGCACCCACGGATCCTCAGATGCCTGCGTTGCCTCAATACCCCGCGTTGCCTCAATACCCCGTGTTGCCTCAATACCCCGCGTTGCCTCAATACCCCGCGTTGCCTCAATACCCCGCGTTGCCTCAATACCCCGCGTTGCCTCAATACCCCGCGTTGCCTCAATACCCTAGGTTCCCTACACCATTCTCAATGAGTGCTGCACCCACAGATCCTCAGATGCCTGGGTTACCTCAATATCCCAGGTTCCCTCAATACCCTAGGTTCCCCACACCATTCTCAACGACGAGAGCCGTACCGGCTGATTCACACATGCCAGAGCTCTTTCAATACCCCGGATTCCCACAATACCTTAGTTCCCCACCCTACCCCGGATTCCCTGGGTTTCCTGTACCATTCCCATCGACTGCAACTATGAGACCTGCACCTGCTGATCCCCAGATGCTATCCATGATGACAGCTGCACCAACTAGTGCAGACTCATCTGATACTGGGGGCTCCTCAGACGCTCAGTTGGCAGAGTTACCTCAATACCCTGGGTTACCTCAATACCCTGGGTTACCTCAATACCCTGGGTTACCTCAATACCCTGGGTTACCTCAATACCCTGGGTTTCCCGGACAGTTCCCATGGATTACAACTACGAGAGCTGCGCCTTTTGATCCCCAGATGCCAGAACTTCCTCCCTACCCCCTATTCCCAGGGTTCCCTCCCTACCCTGGGTTCCCCCGATCCACTTCTGCAGCCTCTGGGTACAAGAAGGCAGCCCTTTACAATCCTTGGAAACTTAAGGGGGGACATCATATAGTCATGTACCAGGATGATCCTTCCCCTCAGTCGAGTGTTACACTGGCTCCAGCAGGGACCCCCAGGTCTTCCACTACTGCTGGTGTCGAGGACCAGAGGAGGATTCCAGGTTTTGGTTCTCGCCGCAGTGGTGCACTCCCTCCTTCACCTGCTCCTGAGGACTCGTCCGTAAACACCCTCACCCTGTTAAGTGACTTTTCAAACGATTCCTCTTGATGTCTGTAACCGTTTCATCTGTCAGTGAGACGTGCACTTTAAAAATAATTATTTAACTTTACACTTGTGTCGGGTGTCATTCTCTATGGCTTGTTGGTGATTGCAACTAACGTATGCTTTGTCTGAGCGTTGTTCAACTTGCATGGTGAGCCAGCTGAACTTAGTCAGGACTCCATTAATGTAACTTCTCACTCTGGATTAGTCCATAAGTAGTTGCTTCCCTTTTGGCCTCCCAACTTCCTGAAAGGAAGCAGCTGAAGAGCCCACAGTTGAAGTATTAATGGAGAACAGAAATTGGGTTGGAGTGCATTTATTTCTCAAGGTTTTTTTTAACTGTTTTGGCTGAGACTAGTGCTAAAACGGTTATTGGCTGGAGTGTAAATGTGTACACATGCTGGTTTTAAAGATTCATTCTCATTTAAATCATGACAACTTGAAATAAGGCTTATTCATTCCCTCCCTATATGCAAAGAGGGTTATGTCTCAGGTTATTGGCAAGATTTTGTTAGGCACTTGAGTCTTGGGCGTTGAGTAGGTGTTGGACGACACTGCTCCAGCTCTACCATACTCATCAATGTCTAAAACAATAGGTAGCACACACAGCAATATTATAAAAATGCATGGAAAGATGTTTTACTCTTTTCAAATTACCTTTCAACACGTACACACACAGACCTCGCTCAGTGTTTTGAAGGGTCCAACCTGCTGTACACTCCACACATGATGTACTGGTCCTTGGCCTGTGTCAGAACAACCCTGCACCTGACACAACTGAGTACAGCCCTACTAATCAGCAGGAGGCACTAGCGAGCCAACATCTCACACACTCACTCTCGCCCTGCCACTCTACTGTAATACTAGTGCAATACGGTAAAGACTTCTAAAGGCTTTTTTTGTGTCTATTATTCTCACTTAATATCAAATGAGAACCTGCTGCTTTTGTAATCATTGCGTGGTATAATCACTGCAGGAAAAAGGGTAAATCTCAGATTGACTTGGTTGACAGGACCTGCTGTAGAGGCCCAGCCTCTTGGGTTTTAATCACATCAGAATAAACCCACTGATATGGCTTCCCACTCTGTGAGTCTCTCCTATAGGCTTGAAGCCAGTCCGCCCTTCAGCCGCTCAGTCCACCTCCATCTCACCCCTCGCCTACCCCCAGACAGTGCCGAAAGAAGCCCCTGACTCTGGGAGGGCAGGTGGAACCAGGGCAGCCCCTGGAGCAGCTCTGGGAGACCTTGCTTGCTCCCTGTGGCAGGGTGGGATTCAAAGGTCACCAGGGTAAAACGCTCTCCTACGCAACCCTGCTGGCGGTCTGCATGGATGCAGCTCAGGCAAGCTGAGAAGACGTCCGTGTACGGGGATGAGCCCCTGTCCTCTCCACTTCCCTCTGCGCGAGTGTCCCCGGCCTGGGCAAAGGGGCCCTGTTGTTGAGGGTCCTGACCCCAATGTTGGGCCCTCTCCCAAGCAGAGCGGGTCAAGACCACCAGGACCCGGCCCCCCTGGGTGTCCAGGAGGTGTAGCTGGGAGTGCAGCCATGGCAGGGGGCCAAGAGAGCCCAGCTGGGCCCGGCTCCACAAATCCACACATACCCTGAAGCCCTGGGCTACAAGGAGGGAGCCCAACTCACACACCTGCTCAGACACGGGCCCTTCTGCATCTGGGGGGCTCAGCAGCATGATGTTACCCTCCCCACCAGCTTCTAGTTAGAGGGGAGAGAAGGGGGTTACAGACCCTCAGCTGATTTTTTAGATATACAGTATGTCACATTAAAGGGAAATGGCATTATGGTACAATTATTTATTTGTATAGTCCCTATACAAAAGCCCATCAGTGAGTAACATGAAAGTAGTCATTGATAGCTGTGTCCAACTGTCTCATGAAAAGTAAGGGACGGGGACGGGGGGGGTGGGGGGTGGGGGGTGGGGTCAGATCTTTCTGATCATACTCACGTTTCACTGTGCTATGCAGGAAACAGACTCCGAGAACAGCTATGCAGATTAGCAGCACAATAACAAGAACCAATAGACTCATCCGCCACCTACTGGCTGAAAGAGAGAGACACTGTGTACAGCACATGACTGATGGTTTGAGTCCTTTGTCTAACTGCATGTTTGATGAAAGCACATTAGTATACTGAGTTGGTTTCCCTCAGTTAATAACCGAGCCAGCTAGCTTATTTATGTTCATTGTTGTGACTGCCTTAACCATCATGTATGACCTAATTACATAATCTATTGTTCTTTATTGGGATCAGTCTATCAGTCGTTATTGAGATTACATGCTCAGAGTTGATGACATAAATCTATGTTTGTAAATTTGGTCAATGTAAGGAAAAAATATATTTAAAATCTTCTACAACAGACGGTACTTTTGTGTCAGAATACAGTTGAATTCCAGCACATCAATTAGGCCTTCATTGGGGCTTATGCAACAAAAGATATTTTTTAATGATTAATACAATGAGGTTACAATTCAAAAACTTACCATATACATTAGGACAAAAGGGGCCAATATTTTTGTCCATTCCTTGTATCTTTACCTGTAGAGACAAACACACACACACATGTTTTAATACATTTAGCTTCCTTTCGCTGATTGGTTTTGCTTTGCAAATATGTAAGGCAAATATGACCCATGACACAATTAAATCTCTCCTATTTGATTATGTAAAAAAACAAATAGCTCTGTCAGCTAGTGTTACAGGCAAAACAAATAGTAGTATTGTACCATCATGCACAGGTCCACACAAGACTCTATGTCTTCAAACGCTCCCTGCACCTGCTGTGATAAGAGACACACTACACCATCAAAACACAGAACACATACTAGCCTGAACAGTATCCCATAGAGGAACAACATGTCAACAATACAAATGGCTACTGTTCAACAAAAAAGAACTACGAAACTACTGTTGTCACTGGTTACCCAAAGTCCTTTGCGGTTTTCCATCCATGGGCCGTTGGCCAGAGGCTGCCTGGAGCTCCTCTGCTCCCTGCACCCACCCACACCTGCGTCCCTCTGACACAGCCACACCTCAGCTTCCAGCCTGCAGGGGGTCGACACGTTCCAGGAAAGCATGCTACCGCCACTGTTCATCTGGCCTTGGACCACGGATACGGACACGTTCGCCCACACATTACTTTGAAAAGCTTCTTGAACAACAACAAAAATAGTTAGAATTGATCTTGTTTTTTCCACATCGACTTGTAAGACAGCAGACCAGAGTACTTTTGATATGAAGATACGCAGAAGACCTGTATTCTTGTGAAAAGGGCTACACAAATAAAGTTTAAAGTTTGATTTGAAGACACACTGCCTCTTACCGGTGTTCTTGAATGGACAACTTTCAGATCGGTGTGACCTTTCATCTACTTTATCCCACCACATCTGCATACACATGCACAGACACGCACACATACACACAAAATCCCCCAAAAAGATTCCGATCATTTCTATGATGCTGTAATGTCCCGCAATGTGTTATTAACGCTTAAAATATCGTAAAATAAAATGAATATCAGGAGGCCTACCTGAATGCACATACAAGGGCTGACAGAGTGCAGTGGAATGGCTTTTTCTGTCCACTTCTACAGACACAAAATAAGTGTTTACTTCAAAGACAAGCAATGAGAAGAACTATGCAATAACAACTTTCAGGTATAAATGTCTATAAATTCAGCTGTAAATTATCTTGACACCTTTGCACCACATTAACCTTGCAAGTTCCATTTCTCTCCTGCTTAAGGCACATCTTTAGTGGGAAGAGGTTGTCACTCTTGTGTTCAGCACTCAGATTCACCACACCCCTTATCTGGTCAATATCTGCACCTATTCTAGGGACTGACAAACACAAGCCAATTACACAAGAGAAAAGTCAAGTTGAATAAATGTAGCTAGACTAAACTGTCAGACAGACAAACAGTCTCCAATGGGCAGCACCAAAGCAACACAAATAAGCATACATGGTTTCAGGTGTATATTTTCAGGACAGGTAACATCAGTTGCTCAAACAGAAAGCTTTGCAAATGTAAATAACAGAATATACAGTAATTCTGAGAATAGATCAAATATGAACTTCACTCACCATCACAAGCCTCTACAAGTCCCTGATGTTCTGTGGAACACACTAAGGGCATAGGATGAGAATCAGTCATAATCATTACACAGTAGGAGGAAAGGGTAGAGCCCTTCAAAGAATGTCTGGAAAACACCACTGGTCTCAGTACCTTCATCTACTGACGGCACTTTCACCATGTGATGCAGTGAGCCCACATTCACGCTCACGTCACTGCTGAAAAGCACACTCTTTGGTTCACACACCACCAGGGACAGCTGCGCGTGCTAGATGATGAAGTTGGATAAAAAACATTGGCTAAAGCACATCAGACTCTACGCTTGTACTATACGCACGTATGCCATTATTGATGGTAAATTTACGTACAATAGCCTCCGGTGCAGTTGCTGCCGTTATGTTGAAATGGATGTTTTTACACGCTGGCATGAAGGCTACTGGACTGTAGCACACCATAATGTTCGCTGCAAAACACGCAGACGTGAGCAAGAGCAACATGTGTTGCAATTTGTTTGCAGTTTGCAATTTTTGGTTTCCCGGATTTCGCTACCATTATCATCTTGACCCCGAACTTGATCCAAACTGCGGTTCAGCTGGATGCTGATGAAGATGCAGGGTGAGCATGCATCCCATGTGCAGCAGAGCTTAGCTTGTACCTCTAGGTTCCAGATAGCTTCAGAACCAAACACCTTGTCCATTGGGAGAAAGATATCTGACACAAAGAGAAAAGATTGGAAAAAATATAAGAGGGGGGGGGGGGGGGGGTGTTCTTTGTGTGCGAGTGCATGAGAAAGATAAGGGACTGAAAGATCAATGGTTCAAGTAAGTGTATGGAATGTGACCCAGCAGTGTACTCTGGAATGTGTGGCTCAGACTGCAATTTCACTTGAGGTGACATGGAAAGGGATTTTGTGAAACAAAAGTGCTCACCTTCAACAGTGCAGGTAGAATTACCCTGATTATAACAAAGTAGAGGTTAGAGTTTGCTACTCAAGTCACAGCCTACACTATTCACGTGCCTGTTTATCATTATGATTCATAGCATACGCGGTGCATAATAATGTTGCCGTTTAGCCTAAGTTGTAAAACAAGCAAATAGGCATATAAGAAAAACTTAAATACACACGTAAATAGAAAACTTTGGCGGGAAGCACCCCTTTAAAAGGACAATGAATAAAAAATGTTTGATGCCCAATTTCGACAAAAGATCTACAGCGATTACCTGTGAACATGTGACTCGTCCACATTGAGGGACCATTATCATGTCCAGCGCGAGAGTTGAAAACCCTGACAACAGGACTGCGTATAACAACCAAGATACAGTAGATTTCATTTCAAAAGTCCGCCCACCATTTCTTGACGGAAGCTTTACTTTTAAAGCTGTGTTCTCCGTGTAGCTCTGTTGTGGAACTGATTGAAGATTGGAACAACGGTGACGGGGGAAAGGAGGGGACATGTCATTTAATTAATTATTTAGAAATATTACTTTACAGTAATGTATCAGTATTGAAAAGTTTAAGAGAGGTCAATTCCACTTGTTTCTAACATAACATATCAATTCAATTGAAATTTTAGTTTCAGATACTTACATTTTTGAATTGGATCCAAAATCCAGGTTTTAACAAAGTAAATAAATGAGCATAACAATAAATGAGCGCAATGACTCGTTTTACCTTACCAAGCTCACATCTTAGGATAAATATTAAGCCTATCATGAACAATATCCGATGTTCTGGGAAGTTCTGGATAGAGTCAACAAACAGGTATTACTTGGGATTTAACCCCACCCCACATACTCTCTCACTCTCACTCTCACTCTCACTCTCACTCTCACTCTCTTTCTCTTTCTCTTTCGCTTGCTCTCTCTCTCTCTCTCTCTCTCTCTCTCTCTCTCTCTCTCTCTCTCTCTCTCTCTCTCTCTCTCTCTCTCTCTCTCTCTCTCTCTCTCACACACACACACACACACACACACACACACACAGATCTGCATATCAGCCATAGCCTACATCTTTCAGATGTCAAGGTCCAGCAGGTCATTGAAATCAATCTGTTTATTCAAACAACAATAAAGCTGGTAGTTCCGATAATGATGTCTTTGTTTCACATTTTTAAACCTTAATTAACAATAGATGTAAAACTTTGAATGGGCGTCGAGGCGTCTAGGTGACCAAAGTCCTTTCTCTGTAGCTGTGGGTATTTAAAGAAAGGCTGTGCCATGTATACTCAGAATTATAAGTACTTCAGTAATGAATGTGTGCTTTATCCAAAGAAAGATTGATTGCCTTGGGAGTCAGGTGGCTGAGCGGTGAGGGAATCGGGCTAGTAATCCAAAGGTTGCCAGTTCGATTCCCGGTCATGCCAACTGACGTTGTGTCCTTGGGCAAGGCACTTCACCCTACTTGCCTCGGGGGAATGTCCCTGTACTTACTGTAAGTCGCTCTGGATAAGAGCGTCTGCTAAATGACTAAATGTAAATGTAAATGTAATGCCTTGCATCCTGTTACAGTTCACTTCAGCAGTAGGATTTAGATTGCCCTGTTGAACCAGTTTTGTACTCAGTTTTGTACAGTTTTAGTACAGTTCCTTAGCTGCCTACTTGGGAACTGTATAGTGATATAACTTGACTGATCACATGGTTGTGCTACTAACATGGGACAGGTGCATAACATTGTCAGCATTTTAAGACAATTATTATGATTATTAAAGACCTTTATTTTAAGTTTGAACAGATTTTTTTTTTTTTACTTTAGTCAAGGCTTATCAATGTTGTAGTAGCAAAGCATGCTGTTATACCAGTACACAACCAACCCTGAAATTTAAGTATGAATTAACTGCATGGAGAATTTTGGGCACACCTACTCAAGAAAGCCTATGTTTCAACACCACCGTTGCTGGGTTACAAAGAGCTGACAAACACACCCAGTTCAAATAGCAATAACAGTGACTGTGTAAATCCAGATGTAGAAAAGATAAAGGTCAGTAAAGACAAGTAATTGCCTACACAAATACAAGCAAGATGTTTGGAAATTATTATTTTGTACTTTTATTCGAACTCTCCTGCTTGGTCTAGACAGGCAGCAAGATTTTACTAAATGAAAACATACTTGATATCTTAGTTCTAGAACCGTTCCCTCCATTACCCAGGCGATGTGCTGTGCTTAGTTATAGTGATCATAGTGGCCAGTTCCAGTTATGAGACAGAGAAGTCTGGGACTGCTCCAATATGCATGGCAGACAGAGGAGAAAGGTGCAAGCACGCAACATCAGGAGAGGAAGGCAGAAGTGTTCCTAGCAAAGGAACTGAAATAGAAACATACATTAGTCAACAAGCATGTATGATGTCTTAGGCTTGGAAACAGTTTTTTAGACTACAGTACAGTAGATGATTAAACCTTGTTTCTGGATATAACAAGCTAAAGAATGACTGACAGCCATGGGAGCTTAGATCTATCAGCGATCTCATTAGAAAGGGAGGCAGAGAGGCAGTTTTATGAGAAAAGGTTCGTCAGCAGAGGCGTTGTTAGACATAAAGCTCTACTGGGGCACAGGCCCCTATTCGTATCACTTTTTTTTCTTTCAAGCTTGCTGCGCACAATGCACTACTAGGCTATAGAAACTCCCATTGCTTAACCCACTATACAACAGTTCAGGGATGCAAGTTTGATATGAGCTTTGGCAGGGACATCAATAGTTAATGCGTGCGCATTTGAGCGCAAATACTGTTTTTTGAGCTTCATGTTATATTGTTTTTATGTTTTAGTCAAAATACGATGATAGGTAGGCCTATCATTTAGAAACTTTCTTTAGTTTTGTAATGTTTTCCTAGCCTACCTCATTTCTGACTTGTGTACAGAGTCCGACACCTGGACTTTGTGTGCGTGCTGCAGTGGCTATTTTTGGCACACTCAGAAGAGCGCGCTGACATGGAATTCTGTGGGTATCGGTTTGTGTTTGCGGTTAAACTGCTTTGATTTTACAAGCGTTGATTGGGATACTGCATTTTTTCTTCTGGGATTATCAATCTAAATTAATGCACTGATTAAGTAATTAAGTAAATTGTTAAAACTCAAACTTTAGATTTTACTGGGGCACAGCAGATTTATACTGGGGCACGTGCCCCAGTAAAAAGGGTCTAACGACGCCCCTGATCGTCAGTCAAATGTTCACAGTCCCTCTGTCATGGAACCTGTAAGGTCTGTCACAAGATGACAAAGTCAGACCAGATCATGGCCTCTGGAACTAGTGCTGCTGAGGGTGCTGCAGCACCCCCTGCTGACAGCACGAGAATTTTAAATGATATAACTTGAAAATCCACCACCTCGGCACCGCCCCTCAACATTAAAATATGAATATAAAATATGTTCCCGCAGTTATGGGCCAGATGACATCAGGGAACCTGTCAGGTCTGTCACAAGATGACCAAATCAGGCCATATGACATCAGAGAACCTTCAGGAAGACAGGGACTACATTCGTATGTGGTGAAGGGAATTGGCTATACCTCCTTTACAGTTCAGTGTCTTGCTCATTATCAATTTAAATAACCGACCATGAACTCCGACCACATTTTAGTATCTTGTCTTGTTCTTTATTGTCAGGGTACCATGACATGATCATAAGTGATTTATTGAACCACATGCCCACCCATACTTCTATACTAGGAGAGGACAGTACAGAGATTCTGCACAGTAACAGTACAGTGAGTTACGTTGACAGAAGTGTTATGTTGCCATCCACTGGCTAAAGAAGGAACATCTTGCGGTATTGTTACAATTAAACTTTTATTAACATTCACCTTCATGTTTTTGCTCATATTTCTTTACATTGTACTTTGTATCTTTGTTATAAAACATAACATATATTATATTGAGGTGGTCCACTGGCAGAAGCAGTGTTGTGTGCTAGTGTTTACATCCATGCTCCTCTGGCCAGCCTGATGGTGGGGCTCCGGGATGATTCTAATGGCTTCACCTCTACACTGTCCCACCTCTCCTCACTTCTAATATGACCCTTATACTCACCCCTCCCCGCACCCCTCCCCTCATCCCTAACCTCCCAGCTCTCACCCCTCCCTTGATCACAAACCTTCCTGCTCTCATCCCTTTCTTCACCTCTAAGAACCCTGCCCTTACGCTTCGCCTTACCGCTAACCTCTCTACCATAACTGGCTCCCCCCTCTCCCAACCCCTTTCCCCCCCTTTTCTCACCCTGGCCACCCCCCTTACCATCCATCCAGCTCACCCTCCATTCACTCCTCCCCGCCAATCTCCCCCCCTGCCTGCCCAACCGGCCCTCTCCCCTCCCATCCAGCCCCTCCACCTTTCCCTCCCCCATCCCGCTAAGCCCCTCCCCCCTCCCCTTACCCCCAAGGTGTGCCATGTATCTCTGGGCGTAGCTGCCACATCGCCAGGTCTTCAGGTGTGAGTTGTAGCGTTGGTGGTCGAACAGCTCCTCCTCGCCCAGGTGGGATTTGATCCGTACCGCAGCGGCGCGCTGCTGCCAGTTGAACAGGAAGATCTGGCGGGCGCTCTTCTTCTGGCCCCAGCCCTCTGCCAGGCTCAGGGCGGTCATGCCCTCGCAGTCCTCCATGTTAGGAGGTGCACCACCCAGCAGAAGGTCCTGGATCAACTGGACATGCCCCTGAGCGGCGGCGGCGTGCAGTGCCCCTCGACCACGAGGGGTCTGAGCCCCGACGTCAGCACCTGGAGGAGGAAGAGGGGGGGGGGGTCATTTGCAGTTAAAGTGGAAGACATGTGAGGGGATTTTTTTGTAGTAACAGTGGTGTTATGGAATAGTTACAGTGTTATGGAGCAGATGGTGTCTGGTACACCGCGCTGCAGTAGTAACAGTGTTATGGAGCAGATGGTGTCTGGTACACCCTGCTGCAGTAGTAACAGTGTTATGGAGCAGATGGTGTCTGGTACACCGCGCTGCAGTAGTAACAGTGTTATGGAGCAGATGGTGTCTGGTACACCCTGCTGCAGTAGTAACAGTGTTAAGGAGCAGATGATGTCTTGTACACCCTGCTGCAGTAGTAACAGTGTTAAGGAGCAGATGATGTCTTGTACACCCTGCTGCAGTAGTAACAGTGTTATGGAGCAGATGGTGTCTGGTACACCATGCTGCAGTAGTAACAGTGTTAAGGAGCAGATGATGTCTTGTACACCCTGCTGCAGTAGTAACAGTGTTAAGGAGCAGATGATGTCTTGTACACCCTGCTGCAGTAGTAACAGTGTTAAGGAGCAGATGATGTCTTGTACACCCTGCTGCAGTAGTAACAGTGTTATGGAGCAGATGGTGTCTGGTACACCATGCTGCAGTAGTAACAGTGTTAAGGAGCAGATGATGTCTTGTACACCCTGCTGCAGTAGTAACAGTGTTAAGGAGCAGATGATGTCTTGTACACCCTGCTGCAGTAGTAACAGTGTTAAGGAGCAGATGATGTCTTGTACACCCTGCTGCAGTAGTAACAGTGTTAAGGAGCAGATGGTGTCTGGTACACCCTGCTGCAGTAGTTACAGTGTTATGGAGCAGATGGTGTCTGGTACACCATGCTGCAGTAGTAACAGTGTTAAGGAGCAGATGGTGTCTGGTTTACCCTGCTGTAGGAGGAAGCGGGTGGCGGAGGCGTGTCCTCGTTGAGCAGTGATGAACAGGGCAGAGAAGAGGCGGTGAGGCAGCCAGGAGGATGCATAGGAGCACTGGGGAGCTGGTTTGGACATGACCTGCTTCAACTGAACATCACAGATAGATAGAAGAGGGAATACAATGTTGGAAAAGTTAGACACTGTTACAACCACCAGGGGACAGCAAACTGTCTCTAAATTTCCTTCAGGATCAATGAATTGAATTGAAATGAATCAAATTGAGTCCAATTAAGTTGAATAACAGCTGTGTAACTCAAGGAGGAGTCGTCCACCACTGCTCTTTGTTCATTAGCGGTCTCTGCTACTGGCCCAGTTAACAGACCAGCGGTTGTGATGTTGTTCGAGTCTGTCCTAAGCTGCACCTGACGTGCCTGCGGTGCCTCAGTGTTAACTCTGACCATGTAGGTGTTTCCGGAAGCAGCAGCAGTCACCAGCTCCGGCCAGCCATTGTAGGGCCACACCCCCACCGTCAGCACTGTGCCTGGGACAATGTCGTTGTAGTGCAAGGTGCTTTCCTCCATCAGGTCACCTGTAGGGTGGAGCACCGGAGGGCTGTAGGCTCACACTGCATGGTTGAACTACATCTGGGATATATTCCTCGCCTTCCTTCATTTTTTCTTTTTTCTTTAGTGTAGTGGTTTAATCATTCCTGTGGGAGGAGCCCTCCATTTTTCTGATTATTAGGTTACATCGACACACCTGCGTTTACTGTTATAGCTTTCAAAACACTTGTAAACAGTAAAACACTGAAACATAGGTGTAATGCTTCCCTGATTATAGTTTAGTATAGGCTAATCATATTTAAGAGAATCTACATGTACTTACACATCTTGATCATCACTAAGTTCGGTTGTGGTTTATTAATCGAGACTCGTCATGCTCTGAATGGAGCATTGTCCAATTCAATAGGCCTATCAGTCGAACAGAGATGGCAGAGAAACGACTAGCATAAAAGCTTAATTACCCTGGTCCAGGTAGCATAGTCTCTGGAAGTCCGAAGGAATTCCGACCGCCAGCTCCAATGCGCTCTTTAGTTCTCTGATCGTCATGTTATGGTGGCAGTTTTGCACGATGAACACCTCCCCTGTGTCGCGTACCCGCGCATTGAGGTTGAACCGAGCTGTCTTGGAGACGCGGTGTACAGAACTTGTCAAATTCGGTGAGGTCGAAGCGGACGGAGGCCTACTAAAATATGTATTTGACTTGCTCATTGATAAGCTCAGAATCATCTGAAGGCTACAAAATGAGTCAATCAGAAAACCCATAAAGTAGCCTACCCTTCTCTCAGACGGAATGTTGTGTGTCTTTTTCCCACTGTTACTAGGCGATGGGCGCATCAATTCAAGTCCCGTAAAATGCGCGTTAGAGACGCGCTGTTTGACCTGTGTTTTTGCATTTTGTAAGCCAACAAGAAGTGACAATAGTGGAATTCAACAACGCCTAGATGGTTTATTACTCATCTAAAGTTTATTGAAAACTGTTGTACTAAAGTCCCTTACATTTATATAAGGCAAGGCAACATTTTCGTTAAACACAATTCTTATTTCTTACATAGGCCTACTCAATATTCCTCAATATACTAGAGATGAGGTTTTGTAACTACAGAAAACAACAGTTGTACTTTACTTAAGAAACATGATCTTTTAATCTGATTTCTTTTGTGTAACTAGTTATTGTCTCCAGAAAAATTATCAGTGAGAGCTGAATCTGGAGTTGTCTCTTGTCTCTGTCGTCTTGATCAGTAGTTTGGGAGTTGGGGAGCTGCTATGGTAACCATTGGTTGCTTTGGAACCTGTAGAAAACAACAGGGTTTAAAGAGAAAATTGTGAGATAGTGACAGACAGACAGACAGACACTTTAATAAACGTCTGAACTATTGTGAACTGTTGTGAAGGAGGTGAAACGATAACACATAAAGTTCCCAATTGATGTAATAAACCTACAGCGGCTACTTACTGTGACTGGCCACAGCCTGAATGCTCAGGATGGACTGCTGGCCCAGCCTGGAGAGAGATACACAGTGTTATATCTGGGATGGAGAGAAATAGTCCAAGGGAATAAGGAGAAGAAGGAACAATGGAATCAGGGAACAAGTTTATCCTAATTCAGCCCTTTGATTAGCCTCTTCTCTGAGCCTCGCCTCTAAGCCTCACCTGTCCTCCTCTCCTTCCAGTAGCTTCCTGTAGGTGGCAATCTCAATGTCCAGGGCCAGCTTCACATTCATCAGCTCCTGGTACTCCCGAAGCTGACGAGCCATGTCCTGCTTGGCCCTCTGCAGGGCATCCTCCAGGTCCCGGGTCCGCACCCTGGCCTCCTTCACAGCCAGCTCCCCCCGCTCCTCAGCCTCAGCCAGCTGGTTCTCCAGGTTCCCTCGCTGGGGGCGGAGACAGCAGGCTAACGCTCACATCCTGGGAGGAATGTCTCTATAACTTAATTTACTATCCCAGCTGCAATCTCATCCTCTACCCCAACTTCTGCCTTCAGTCTCTGTCTCTGTATCTCAGGTATTGGCCTCTACCTCAGTCTTTATACTCTAATTTAGCCTTTGTCTCCTACCTGGGCCTTGACGGCCTCCATTTCAGACTGCAGTCGGCTGATCATGCGATTGAGATCAGCGATCTCTCCTTTGATGTTCTTCAGCTCGTCACCATACTGACTGGCCTGCATGGACATCTGTTCAAACTGCAGGAACACAGATACAAACAACTCAATAAACAAACCAATAAACAAATGAATAGGGCTAATGTCCTTTTTACATTGGAAGATAAGATAAGAATGTACATAAAATTGACATTTGCCTTTGTCATTCTTGCCAGTCCCTAAACGTATTTTTTACATTAGTCATCTTCTCCCGTACCTTGTTCTTGTACCATGACTCCGCCTCCTCACGGCTGTGGGCAGCAATATCCTCATATTGAGCCTTGACCTCTGCCACGATCTGGTCCATGTTGAGGTGCCGGGAGTTGTCCATCTGGACGATGACTGACGTGTCCCGCATGCTGGCCTGCAGCTCCCTCAACTCCTGGATGGAAGAGTAAGGACTACATTAGCTACATTACCTATAGGGCACTGGGAGTCAGGACTACATTACCTATAGGGCACTGGGAGTCAGGACTACATTACCTATAGGGCACTGGGAGTCAGGACTACATTACCTATAGGGCACTGGGAGTCAGGACTACATTACCTATAGGGCACTGGGAGTAAGGACCATTTAAGCCAGAGGGCAACAGGAGAAACAAAAGTACAAAATTCCCGCATTCAAATCTGATATGACATGACAGGATAGGTAACAGCTGTTTGATGAAGCTCATATTTTCTGTGCAGCCCTTTTAACAGATCCTGTCAAGGCAAGGAGTAAGGAAGGATGCATTCAGAACAATGTCTCTTGCATTTGATTTCTCCTCCTTGTCACTAACCTCTTCGTAGATGCTCCTCAGGAAATTGATCTCGTCTGTGAGCGCACCCACTTTGTCTTCCAGGTCAGCCTTGACCAGGTATGCAGAGTCCACATCCTGAAACAAACAATGGCTTCACCATTCACCACTACCGTCACCTGAAGAGACCAGGTGTCAGAGGTCACATGTAAAGGTTAGGTGTCAACGGTCACCTGTAAGAGGCTAGGTGTCGGAGGTCACCTCTACAGCTTAAGGGTTAGAGATTAAAGGTGACCTTTAGTAACATTTTTTTACAGCTCTGTCAGTATTCCAGATAATGAGATCATGTTTCAAGTGGAAAGACTAATGCTGTCCCCTGGCTGCTCTCACCCCTATTCTGTCTCCAGGGTGATATGATACCTGGCTAGCTGTTAGGTGGGGCATATTAGCTCATACACTGTCTATTGTTGACTCTAGTTGACTCTCTCTATTTCAGTCTCTCTTTCATTTAAAGTCGGATCTACTAACTTATCTCTGCCTGTGGCAGTGTTGTAGTGTTGTATCTAAACAATAAAAGGTGTGGAAGCCAAGAGACAAGCACTACTGTACTACAGATAATAGGATGTGACCTAAAGATGTTCATGTCTCACAGGAAGTGACCTGGTGTTCTACCTTCTTCAGGATCACAAAGTCATTCTCCAGGTTGTTCCTCTTGTTGATCTCGTCCTCGTATCTGGAATATAAATGGAGGGAGAGAGGGAGGGAGGGAGGGAGGGAGGGAGGGAGGGAGGGAGGGAGGGAGGGAGGGAGGGAGGGAGGGAGGGAGGGAGGGAGGGAAGAAAGAAGAGAGGACAGAGATGTAAGGTTTGGTGGAGGACAGGTAAGGATTCAGCCAGGTGTGACTGTTGCTGTCATGGGATGCACTCTAGAGTCCACATGCTAATGTCAGCTAAAAGTCAAATTGGGAGATACTGCTCCAATTAAAGATACAGTTGACCGCTTGTATTGCTGCATAATAAAGGTTTAGTCAGTATAATACACTATACTCCATGTTGATAATATATTACTTGTGCTTGAAGTCCTCCACCAGTCCCTGCATGTTTCTCAGCTCTCCGTCCAGCTTGGTTTTGTCATTGTTGACCACGTCCATCTGGCGCCGCAGGTTGGCCATGTAAGCGTCAAACATGGGCTCCACGCTGGAGTGAGCCAACCCCTGACCATGCAGCAGGTCAAACTTGGTCTCCAGCATCTTGTTCTGCTGCTCCAGGAAACGCACCTGGGAGGATGGATGGATAGATAGATAGATAGACAGACAGATGGATGGAGAAACAGATGGAGGGATAGATGAATTGATGGAGAAATGTGTTGTTGAATGGATGCAGGGATGGATGGACGGATGGAAAGATCTGGGCGACCCAGCAGCAAGAGCTGTCGTTTGCATTTCTATCTGGAGGGTAGAAAGTGTGCTGCCCTATGGTCTGCCAGCCTACGACACAAAAGAACAGTGAGAGACACGGGGGATTCATTCGATCACACAAGCTGACCTATTTCTCTCAGGTTACAAGCCAACAAACCAGCCAAGGGAGACCGAATGTGGGGCTTTAAATGTCTTTTAATGGCCTTGTTCACTGTTTGTCTAGAGAAAGGTTTTGCATGCACAGCCCCGGCATTAGTGCACGGCTTAGCTCAGAGTCTCCAGAGTTTTAAGAGAGGGTTGGATGAGGGCAAGGTAGCCAAGCAGGAGCAAAGGGGCTCTGCTGTTGATGTGTGGAGCGGCCGACAATAGCTCCATTGTAACCGTGTTACCTACTCCGTGAGAAAGAAGCTCTGTGTTTGTGTCGCTGTGAGCAGAGTATCAGTTTCACTGCTGTCAGAGGGCTACTCACTGGCTCTTCACAGGAAAGGCCTTTAGAAAACACAGCAGTCAGTTTGATAAGAAGGTAGGGGTACTTTTCGCAACATCCGCTCCTTTCCGATTATTATTATTATTTCAATTATGTAATTGTAAAAACAGCCGGCCAACTGATGATAGACTGATGAAAGACAGACAGACAGACAGACAGACAGACAGACAGACAAGACAGACAAGACAGACAAGACAGACAAGACAGACAAGACAGACAGACAAGACAGACAAGACAGACAGACAGACAGACAAGACAGACAAGACAGACAAGACAGACAAGACAGACAGACAAGACAGACAAGACAGACAGACAGACAGACAGACAGACAGACAGACAGACAGGCAGGCAGGCAGGCAGGCAGGCAGGCAGGCAGGTAGATGGACAGACAGACAGACCTTGTCAATGAAAGAGGCAAAGCGATTGTTGAGGCCTTTCATCTGATCCTTCTCCTGGGTCCTGGACAGCTGCAGGCTGGGGTCAATCTCCAGGTTGAGTGGCACCAGCAGGCTCCTGTTGACGGAGAGGGAGGACAGGGAGGGGCCCAGGTGACTGCTGGAGCCCCCGTACAGAGGGCTGCTGCTCAGTGACATCCCGCTGAAGCCCCCTAGAGCCCCGGGGCTCCCCAGCCTCCCGTTGCTGCTCCGCACTGAACTGCTGGAGCTGATCCGCTTGGTCCTCAGGCTCATGGTGCTGCCGCTCACAGAGGATTGATAGAGCGATGGGCAAGACGACAAGACGGATGGAGCGGAGGAAAGGGCGGAGGGTGAGAGTCTGCAAGACTGGAGTGTGAGAGAGAGATAGGAGTGACGGCTGTGGGTGTCAGGTGGGATACAGCTGGAACCTAGGACATACATGAGCACTTATACCCCGCCAAACAGGGGAGGGGCTATAGATCCTCTTAATCTCCTCCCACTAACTTTCCCCTCCTCCCCATCCTTATTCTCCTCATATTTCCGCACATCCCCTCTGCTCCAAGAACTGGAACAAGAGGGAGAGCTCTCTCTTGTGGACAGACAGCAAACTGACACCAAGAAGAAAAAAATCAGGCAGAGAAGGTTTGTCAGCTTTATTCAGAGAAACAACCATGATATCTTTTTACAGCTGATTGGTTTTTGCTATGTTCATTTTAGGTGAGTAGTATGTTCTGGAACATTTGCAACGGTTACTTTTTCCTCTTTGCTGCTCTCTGGGTCAGACTACAGGCACCCACTCTTTTCTTTTGTGGTTCCTGGACTTCTTCCTTCTTCTTTAGTCCTGCAACAATTTTCTTCTTCCATGTTTTTGAAACTGTCTTCTTTTGTGGTTTCTGGACATCCTCCTTCTTCTCTGGTCCTGCAACCATCTTTTTCTGGGCTTTTGGAACTGTCTTCTTTCTCTGAGGTGTCTGGGCTCTCTTTTTCTTAGCTTCTTGGCCACTCATTTGTTTCTTCTTCAGCTCAACCTCAACAGGGTAGTGGTCACTGATACTGAGAGCCTACACACATACAAAAACAGAGCCCCATCCACCCACCCCCACACACACACACACACACACACAAATGCCTCGTTAGAGAAGAGAGGTGTTAACAGGCCATTAGAATATTCAGAACGAAAGGGAAGGAGAGAATGATTGCATTAGAGACAAGACATGGATGGACAGAGAGTGAGGCAGAGAGTGGTGGTGAAGTGGTGGAGGAGACCCACGATATCTGTAGAAAGATGGAATTCTTGCTGGTAGTTGAAGGGCTTAGCTGAGTTAGGAACAATGGCCGCCATCATATTGTCTCCATACACCACAATCCTGTAGACACAATACAGTCACTTTCAACAACTAGCTTAGTTTACTCTATACACTTCTCTGTTACAGCTAGTATCAGATTATTGTGGATTTCTGAAACTGGTCAGTTTACTGTTGAAATGAAATGACTTGTTGTGGGTGTGTTTTCTGTTTCCTGCTTGTTGTCTAACCAGTTTACCTGTCGTAGGTGTGATCATTGGCAGTGCTGGCTGTTGTGTCCACATCATCTGCTATCAGCCAATGATAATTGGCGTCAGAGCGGATCCTGATGTCCCTCATGCCCGACCTGGAGACATAGCGACCATCTGCGTTGAAATCTCCCAGTATCAAGATGTTCTAGACACACACACACACAAACAAACACACACTCACACACGTCACAAAATCAACAACAAATGAATCCCCACAAAGACAAGGGGACAGTATGAAATGGTGGAATGAAAAGAAATGGCTGAACCACAACTGAGAATGTTTACACAGGGTGTTGCGCTTACATCAGTCTCCCACTTCTCCCTGACCACCTCGACCACATCGTACAGCTCATCCAACTCCTTCTGAGAGTCCGTAGGCTGGGTATGCACCGGGATCAGCACCAGGTCGCTGAGGACTGAGAAACACACACACACACGTCAACACACACTCATATGTGGACACGCATGTACACAAAAACATGTACGCACGCACCCACAGACATACACAAATACGCTTGAGCATAAAGCCATACAATATGTGAAATGTGAGTTTGAGCTTTTCTCCCAGAATGAGAGCTACCTGTGCTGAGACAGGTGAAGCGCAAGATGTAGGGTTCCCTCGCGAACGCATCCTCGTCCCCAGCCTGGTCGTCTTCATACTGGTAGCTGTCAGTCAGCCTCACCTGGTCCTCTCTGGCACACACATGATCTCAACGTCACTACCAGGGTTCATGTTTGGATTCATGACTTTAAGGTGTTTAAACGGAGAGATTGTGTGTGCAGACGGCTGCTGTGTTGTGAGACAGAATGTTTCTTTGTTGCTCTACCTGTAGAGGAACACAAACTGCTCTTTGTAGGAGTCTCGGCCTAACCTGCTGCTCTGTGCCATGGTGTAGGGGTGCTTCCTGTTATCCCTGACACATGACGTGACACGGGGTGTCAACACGTGATTTAGCACAGCATTGCCTAACATAGCATTACATGGCAAAAACACACGTTCATTTTGGATTTCTATTTTGGTCTGTGGTTACTGTGCCAGCTCACTGTTTGCTGTTGAGCTCCTCCAGGAAGGTCCTCATGGCCTTGCCAGACCTGTCCACAACCTCCAAGATTAGGATGACACTGTAACGAGACACAATCTGCAGGGACACCAGGACACAGATGACACACTGCTCCTACACTTCCCACTCTTTACACCTCACACGCCCGTTCCATGTCTGACACACTTTTCTCACTCACTGTACCTCACACAAATACAAGTAACAGGAAGATGTGAAAACTCTGGGGATGAGAAAGCAATTTACCTTGATGATGTAGGACAGGACATCCTTATTGGCCACTTTATTCAAGCCCAACTTCTGGATGTTGAAGGAAGCTATCTTCATGATGCCTGCACTGTGTCTAGGGAGCCACGGTTATGTTTTCTATTTCAGAAGCGGAGTTGACAAGAGGAACCGTGTTCTCAAGAGTTGAGAAAACTGTTTTTTCTGTCTGACCTCAAAGGAAACAAAAGCAGAAAGAGGTTTGACGCACACATACACACAAGCACATACACAAATGTTCATAACACACACACTCTCGCCTGTTGTGCTGTGGTAATGTCACTTCCTGTATCTCCAAATGCACACAAACACACAAGATGGCTCATTAACATACAGTATGTCTTTTTCTATTGATTGCGTGACCTTACCCACACCAAGCGATCATCTGAGGGTTGATGTTCGACACCTGACAGATCTCAACAACTCCTGCCAACCTCCAGCCAACAGGAATAACTATCCACATCTACCCTACAGGCACCCAACTCGGATGGAGCTGAGGGGTGGGAACGTACAGACTTACTCTTCTGGATGAGCAGCTGGTGGTTGTGACAGCTATATCACAGTTATATCACAGTTTGCATGTTCTTTCACACCTGTATGATGGTACAGAGGCTCACTGTGACCGTGTGGGTCCTGGCTTAATGAAGCAGCAGGTCAGTCTGCTCTGGGAGGGAGGGATTGACAAACTCCACATTGAACATGACTAATAACTAGTAAAGTAACGGTAGGGTGTATGTATTTTTCTTATGTAAAGGTTTTATATTCCAAAAAGTTCAAGCCTTGAGTGTCACACATGTGCATGTGTGACACTCTTGGAAGATGCTTTGACAGAGCAGCTTTAGTTTGATAATACATAGACCTGTGTTGATACAGAATCTGTCAAAGAGCCAGTGTTGATTCACAAGTCATTGAGCAGGCATGCGGCATTCCCCTTAACTGAACACTGATATAATCAATGGTTCATAGTAGTTAACATTTAATTGTACTAGTGAAGGCCACAACAGAAAGGTAAGTCATGCCCAAGTTAAACCTGAAGCACCATGTGATAATGATCCCGGCAGCAGCATGGAGGGAGAGGGGGAGTTACCTGTGGCTTGTATGCAAACATCAGGCTTAACTCCACCCCTCTATTCCTATAAAGAGACAACAAACAACACAGAACACATTTTCCTGGTGTTTTCATATCCAAGATTCACTGTAACTGAACTCAATTACAGTTTTTTCAAATGCTTACACACATTTATTTTACTTGTCCTCTTTCTTTCAAAACTTAACACACAAATCCAACAATTGCACACACAAAATGCAAAATGCCTCGCTTCTCTTGCAAAATGAAGCACTGCATTCAAAATATCACACTTTTATTCAAAACCTAAAGCTCTTCTTTCATGAGCTCCTATGTACATTTCTGTACAAGATTGAAAGTAAATGGCAGAGATGCTGAAAAATTGGTAAACACGAAAATAAGATTGAAACCAAACTAGTTTTTTTACTGTAAGCATTTGTGGTTGTGAATACAGTGTTACACAATACAAAAGAAAGAGTGTAGTAGGACAGCAACCAAACCTAATTTTGAAAAAGGTGATTATGGAATGGTGTGTGTGTGTGTGCCATGAACTGTAGCATACAGTACTATTTTCGACAATATTATCAGAATGTCTTCTTACAGTCACTGTACTGTTGCACAGTATGATACAGTAATCCACCAGACTGTGACCAATCATGCAGTGCACTGCAATGGATGTATGGGTGCTAAAATATATGTTTGTGTGTAGTATACCGTGTGTTGTGCTGAAACAGCTGATATGTGTACATTACATATCAGTACATATGTATACCCACCACTGTAAATTAGGCTATTTATAAGCCTATTCTAAAGCCATGATCGGTTGGTGTTGAGTAAAGCAATGAGTGTTTGCACATGTAAGGAGTTAGTGTAAGGCACTGATGATTTAGTGTGATTTAGCATTTTGATCGGTTGTGTTTGAAAAAGGAAATCAAGATGCTTCCTGTTAAAATTGTGTGTGTTAGGTGGAGAATTGTGTGTTGTGTTTTGCAAAAAGTGTTTTATGAAATTGAAAATTGAGTCAAAGGGCCAAAATGTGCGTATGGTTTTTCAGATTTGAGGTGTGGTTCTGGTGTTTGAGTGTCAGGTTTCAGAAATGGTGTGAAAAGTAAGGAATTTGTGTGTAAGCATTTGAAAAAAACTATAATTAACTCCATCACCATTCCTGATGGTTTTACCCTGTTAACTCATCCAGGTTAGCCTCACATAGATAAGAAATACTCTAATGCACAAGATATCTCAGGCTGTACAACTGTAAAACAAGCCTTTGGGGCATGTGAGTATTGTTGCTCGGGAGCTGGGAGGAACATAAGTAGATGGCTAAGCCGCCAGTCAGTTTTGACGAGGAAATAATGCTGAAATAATGGGTGAAATAGTGTGTGTGTGTGTGTGTGAGTTTCGGTGTGGGGGATTGGGTGTGTTACAGCCACATTTGATCTTATCATGGGGTTGTTGATGTTATGATGTCCTGTATGTTGGGCTGGGCTTCACTCACGTTTCAGCCAATCAGATTGCAGGTGCGCCATATAGAAAGCCAGACTCCTGTCAAGTCACAAAGACACCACAGACACACGCACACACACGTAGCTTCAGTTGAAGACCTTGGTTAACCTTCTACTTTGTGTTCATCCCTTTGTTCTATTCCTCAAGGTAAGTGAACTCTGTGATTTTTCTGTGTGCTTATTTAACAGCAGACAGTTAATGTAACATTTGTAACATTACTCAGATGACATGGTTATCTAATGAAAACACATGGAGACAATGTTTTGTTTGAATTATGCCCAGGCTGTTAGAAGTTTGTGTTGGAGATATTTTCGGGTAATAGATACTGAAAGAAGAACCTGTTTGTGAACTGAAAGGAGGGTGGTTGGATGAGGTAGTGAGGCAATTTAAGGGGCTGGTAGACAAGTAGAGAGGGAGTGGTCTCTGACATTTCTAAATACTAAAAGGAAAGAATGTTCCATGATGTAAGCATGTTTGTGTGTGGTGTGGAGGAAACAAAGTGGACAGTGAACATGTCTCAGCATGATCTGAGTCTGACTGATGGTAAAACCTTAAAACATGTAGTTCATGACACACGTACGGGGACAGAGGTAGCGTTGAGGATGAGTGTCTGTGTGTGTGTGGGCGGAGGGGTGGGGAGCCACTTCTATGGAATCACCCATCACTATTCCACTTTTTTGAGCTGCCATCCTGAGCAAGCAGTTGAGGATCCTGCATGTGTGCACATGTGTGTGTTTTTGTAGTTTGTGTGTGATGGGGGCAGGTACATGTACAGGCTTGCAACAGACATATTTGAGTAACCATCGAGGGGTACTAAGTTAAACCTCCTATGGAGACACATTTACAAGATCCTCACAGCTTGAGGAGAATATTTGTCGAGTTTTTCTGTGTGTGGCCAGGAAAGGATTTTTAACAAGTTTCCTGTAAATGTAAAGGGTCTCATAAACATTTTCCTGACGACAGGATAACATGCTGTCTCCACATGGCTGCAACATGATAGTTACACTCTCTTTTTCCTCACCATTAACTCTCTGTCTCTTGTCTCACACACATTCTCTGTCTCTCCATTCCTCTCCGCCTCTCTCTCTCTCATCTTGCAGCAATCATGAAGGTGGCAGCTTTCAACATCCAGAAGTTTGGGACGAATAAGGTCTCAGACCCCCAAATCCTTCCCATACTTATCAAGGTACACGTTCTTGGTCATTGTCTTGTGATATGTTGTCTTTCAGTTGTGTTTACAGTTTACAGTTGTGTTGTGTTTAGTCTTTTTAAATAGCATGATTTTTTGTGTGAAATGTGATATAGCATGGCTGCCTGCATCATTTAGTACACAAGCATCATGGTTTCACGGAGAGAACAGACCAGTGACATGGAGACTCTGCTGCCCCCTACAGATAGTGTCTCGCTACGACATCATAGTCATCTTGGAGGTTGTGGATGCCAAGGGGAAATCAGTGAAAACCTTCTTGCAGGAACTCAACAAGTGAGTTGTTGTGGTTGTGAATGTTTTGGACCTCCAGATTGTGTGAGCATTCTTTAACATCAGTAAATGCAGACATACTGTATTACATGTGTTTATTTGTCATGGTCAACCTGTTCCTGCAGAGCCAACAAGGAGCATCGCTACACCATGGAGATCAGCACTCGTCTGGGCAGAACTAGATACAAGGAACAGTACCTGTTTCTCTACAGGTGAACGCTGACCTCTGGATCTATACCTGTTGGCCTACCAGTAGATGGAAGGATACTTTCCTTTGTTTAAAATTTGAACAATTCTTTTTTATTTACCCCAAACAATTAAGAAATTACATTTGTCAGATCAAATGTGTAACATAATGGACTATTGACAGTACATGGGAGCCACTTCTATGGAAGTCAGACATTAGTTTCAAGCACAGAATAACAGTTATTCTATGACCTGTATCTGAAACCTTCCTTGCCAACGTGCCTCTCCATTTGAAGGGATGATGTGGTGGATCTGATAGGCACCTACCAGTTTGCAGACAAACAAGCAGGTCAGGAGGATGCGTTTGCCAGGGAACCATATGTCCTCCGCTTCAAGTGCCACAACACTGGTAAGCAGCAACAACACAGGCCTCACTTACTACACAGTATATGGGATCAATTTTAAACAAACAAATGTGTGCGTGTGTTTCTCAGTGATGAATGACCTTGTGCTGATGCCAGTGCACACAAAGCCTGTTGAAGCAGAAAAGGAGCTGGACGAGCTGTACGACGTCTTCCTAGACGTGAAGCGCAAGTGGGGGACTGACGTAGGTGTCACCGGACCCTCATTACAATACAGTACTGTACATGGAACAGGCCTAAAGTACTTTCTTTTAGAAAAGAAAATTGTCTTTTTGCTTGTCATGTTTTCTCTGTCCACGAATATTTCAAGGTATTGTATGGGGTGTGTGTGTGTTCCAGAACATTATGATCCTCGGGGACTTCAATGCAGATGGCTCCTATGTCTCCAAGAAAGAAATGAAGCTGATCCGTATCCGCAGCGACAAGAACTTTCATTGGCTGATCAGTGATGATGTTGACACCACTGCAAATCATAAAAACGACCACACTTACGACAGGTGAGACACACCTATCCCAAATATTATTTTCAAATACTGCCAGATACTTGGAGCGTACTAGGAAAGTCCTAAACAGCCCCGCCTGGGGATTAATATACCCATGTACAACAAAACTGAATACAGAAGGTATAAACTCTGCTGTAAATAAAACCATACCTCTATGATCTGATAACTATAGATAGATCCAAAAACTCTTCTCTGCAACATGTGAAGATGTGTATATCACTTCAAACTGCTCTAACGTCCATCATCTTTTCACATCTTGCAGGATAGTGGTCTATGGAGATGACATGCTGGCTGCCGTTGTTCCAAACTCAGCCAAACCTTTCAACTTCCAGCAGGAATATGGACTGACTAATGCGCAGGTAGAGAAATACCACAAACCTGTCCAATCAACAAATGCTTGACAATGTTCTCAATCTTGGTGTGGTTTTTTATTCCTATGCTGAAGAGGTGACGCTCCATAGTTGAAGTGTCCCTGAAAGCGTCCTTAACAATATCATGTCATAAGAGCACCGTTTGGTCTATAAATTCACAAACCTGTTTTTTTCAGACCCTAGATGTGAGTGACCACTACCCTGTAGAGGTTGAGCTGAAGAAAAGCAAAAAGTCAAAGCGGTGAGAAGCAGCAATTCTATTTTTATTTGTCAATCTCCCACACTTTGATCAGGAAAATAAAAAATTAAACTGTACAAAAAGGAACAATTAACACGGAATTCTCCATTCACACACACTCTCACTGTTAGGCAAAATAATTTAGCCTGAAATTAACCTTTTAATGAATGCCTAACCTAAATGAATGCCTAACCACTATTAACATGTGGCCCAACCTAGAGGTACTAAGGGAGGGTGTCAGGAACCTGAAGACCAGAAATGAGAGACAGTAGAGATCATGGGGCAGACAAGAGGATGAAGACAGCCTAGATGGAAAAAAAAAAAAAAAAAAAAACCTGCGATGCATGTTTGAACAGTATAGGAATTATTTAGCTCATATACGCTTGTAGATTAGAAGACTTATTAAAAACAAGTAAGATTGAAAACTGATAATGAAAATGCGGTTACAAAACTTTATTTCAGAAGACCTGCTTTTCAAGGGGAAAGATTAAGGGTTATTTCATTTGATAAGTGTGCCTGGACCCAGGGGCAGCTGACAGGAGTGGGGCTGTGATTATCTGGGTAGAGACTGCTCTGGCACTACGTAGCCAGCCAAGGGTGTCTTTCACTTCACTTCTTCCCAGACTTCTTGATTCCTCCACCAGCTGTAAAACAAAACCCATACACAATTAGTAAGGTGAAACAGACACTTAGCCTGTAAACACTACATAGGCATCTGTAACTGGCAGCGCTGTCTTTCAAAACGGTTGGGAAAGTAGTGACAAATATTTAATTACATGGATCACATGACTTGGCACAAACACAACTGATAGGCTTTCATCGGCATTGTATAAAAAGGATGTATAAAAAGGCTGGCCACCTTTATTTTTGGTATGGCAGGGGCCTGTACTACGAATCAAGATCAACATGCTCTGGATTACTTTCAGTTACCCGGCTACACAAAGCCTAACAATCGCAATCAAGATAAGTTGTATCACTACGGCGGTTATCAACTCTCTAACTCAACCCAGATATTTCCAATCTAGAGACGCGTGCGCGTTCACATAAAGGGGCGGTGTTTGCACCGTATGTCCAATCGTAAACATGGACAAAATAAGAGTCGCACATTTCACGCAGGAGGAGCCGACAATAATCTTAGAAACTTTGTCTACTCCTCCTGCGTGAAATATTGTAATACAAACATATCAGGAATACAGACATATAATACAGACAAAAAGCAAGACAGTCGCTGTAAATGCGTAAAATACATGACTTATTGATATCCCTGCCCCAGGCACGAGATGTGACCATAATTACACTTGTGCATTCCATAATGTTAAACTTTTGTTGCTGTATTATTTTAGTTGAAAACCTGGCAGTGGCAAACTATCGTGGGCAAATAACAAATAAATATAAAAACATAAATCAAACCGGTAAGTAGCAGTAGGCTATACTTGCACATATTTTAAGGCCAACAAGTACAAGGCTTAATTGCCTGAGTCAGTCCCTTTTGTAGGCTATTGGTATACAAAGGGCCTATAGAACAATGAAATTGCTTGCAGCCAACAGGAAGACAAATTAGGCCAAGAAAACTGGAAGGGGCCCTCCTCCACAGGACTGGCCCTCTCCAGCAATCAGGGTCACCGCCTGATGGAAGGAGTAGAAGGGGGCTTTTCTTCAGACCCTGGTGGCAGCAGCTCGGACACCCAGGCATATGGACAGGGTATGTTTCAAGTAATCTACGTGACCGTGTTCATTCAACAATTATTTATGAATATTGTAGGAGTGAAATGTATTGCTGTTCCTATGACAGGAAATACAGTGGTGTTGCTGCCACCACCCACTGTCATCCCACTGTGCCATACAGAGGTAACAGTGAAACTAATAGTCATACGCCAGTATGTATGCCATATGCGGTTGCTGAATATTGATCAAATAGGCCATTTACTTTCTCAGGTGGAGGTCGTAGATGATCAGGAAACTGTGTCTGCCTGCTCAGAGAGCGCTTTGGGGGTACACTTTTGATTTTTTTTTTACCACTTGCAACACAGTGGGTGAGAGTGTGTGAACGTGTGGCTGTGATTGTCGTGTCTGTAATGACTTGCTAATGGTGGTGGTCTGAAGATGAGACACAAGTCCTTAAAGTGCTCATTTCAAATATGACTCAATTGATTAAACTTATGGTGTTAAACTCAGCAGGAAGAGGAACTTCTTCCTCTCCCTGAGCCTTGGGCCTCCACCTCAAGGCCAAGACAAAGACACGAGGTATAAGCAATGAACCTTGAAACACAGTAGTCAAATGGACACCTTCAACTTTCTACAAGTGTGCCTTGCAAAGGGACAATGTTCTTTATTTGTTTCAGGTTGGAGCAGACAATGTGAGGGCCCTGTATAAAAAAAACCTGGAGCTCGATATAGAGTACAAGAGGCTTTTAATTGAAAAAACAAGGCTGGAGATAGAAAAACTGGAATATGAGAAGAAGGTAGTACATGACTGAATGTATTAATGAATGACACTAAACTTACAGTTACACTGACATTTTTTTTCTGTGTTCCTAGGAAAGAGAGAACACATGAGGATGTATTTGTTTTGGTCTTTTTATACTTTTTTTTTAAATACTTTTTTGTGGCTCTTTGTCCCAAAGATTATTTTGTTGTGCCTTTGAGTCTTTTGTGGGGGTTTTCATTTTTATTTTAATGTCCTATTTATTGTTTTGGAAAAATGCTATACAAGTTAATAAAACATAAAAATTCAATGAAAGTCGTGAAATGATCATTTATTTAACTTGTTAAGAGCATTGCATGGTACCATACACGTTCTTTTTGGTTTGAAATGTTTTGGTCTAAAGAAACCCAAATTTCGGATATGGAAATGATTACAAAATGGGTCAAAGCAACCCAAGGACAACAGAAGGGGTTAAGGGGAGACACCCCAGTGAATAGGGATAACATATCAACATGATACCTCCCAGGGTTGATAACTAATATTAGGTCAAATATTGTTTTCATTACTAGTTTCCTGTAAATGTATGTTTAAATGAGCAAATGATGCATTAAGTTGTAAAATATTATATCATTTGCATACATGAACATAAATCAGAACATTGAATGAAGACAGAATGAAAATCCTTGTTTCATTTTGTCAACCTATTAGAGTCCAAAGTTTTTACAAAGGGCACTTTGGATATCTCTTTTTCATCACTCCATTAATCAGAATATGGTGGCAACAGCCATTAAAGAAAATCCGTTGCAAATTGCACAGCAGACCATGTTCTTGCTCAGGTTCTCCGCATCACTCACACTAAATGCTATGTATACAGTCTGGGACTGTGAGCGCACGGCTTCAATGTGTCGCATTGGCAACATACGGCTCAAGAAGCTGGCATAGATATGTAATTCCCTCTGCTGAGAATCTATATCTTTCATAAAGATACTCATGAGGGAATGCGAAAAGGTTTTGTCGGTCTCTAAATGTTCTGGCTCTTCTGAGCGCACCTCTCTCTCACTATCCGCGCACCAAGCTCCACAGGATCTTCTATGAACGGTGACGCCATTATCCTCAAGAATGAGTTAGTGGGCGGGGCTTTTATACCAGTTGATCTCTGATCTCCAACTTAACCTGCTCCCGACCAGGTTAGGCCTTCAGCATGTGTTACCATAGTGATCTACCCCGGTAACAAGTGATCCACCGTGGTGATACAGAAAACCCTGGGTTGAACCTGAAGTTACCTTGCTAACGCCAAATCTTGATTCGTAGTACAGGCCCCAGGAATTTAAGCAATCCTCATAATAATAACTGTCTCTGTCTCTTACTTAGTGGTCCTTTTCCTGCAGCTTTGGCCTTCAGTGCATCCATGGCTTTCTGATCCTCCTTCTGCTTCTGCTTGAAAGCTGCATCATCCTAGAGACATGGAGCAGGTAGGAAAGGTTACATTGGCATGCCTTGGGAGATTGACATGCTCGCCACTGCCAAGGACAAGAGCAGACTGCAGCATATCATTTGCACTGCTGAGAAGGTGATCGGCTGAAGCTACTGGAAAAAACAATGATTTGACATTCTTAGCATTACCTGCTATGCTTAGCATCCAATAGCCATGGAATTTAAATCAAACGTGTTTCATGTTGCCCATCTTACAATGACAGGACCTCATTTATAACATCCCTATGCAGGGTACTGATATGAACACTGGTTTCGGTGCTGTGTGGTATGGGGGATACGTACATCATCCACGTCCTTGTTCTGTTTCTTGGGCGCCTTCAGGGGCTTCTTTTTACCTCCTGCCAAACAATAATCATGAAAAATTACAGTCGCGACTTACACTGCAAGACAGTTAGGCTACTTTGCTTGATAACTAGCGAGTTAGCTAAGCAAATTACAACATTTTTCTCGCTATTCAATAAAATAGCAATTCGCGGTGTGAAACCCGATTAACTAGCCATAATGTCTTCATAATTAATTGGTTTGTCTCTTAAGTCAGCAGACACTTAATAATAGCTATCTAACCAGAGAGATTGTCATGCTTGATACAGAAAGATAGAGCGAGCCTGTTGTCAGTGGCAGCTGATTTAGTCAGCTTAGTCACTCAGTAACACTAGCTAGAGCTAGTGTGAGTTAGCAGTGTGGCTTGACAAGTCTCGGTTTAGCACTAGGCTAGCTCACTGATATTTCCATCTCAACGCGGGAATCCAATAACTATTAAACTATTCATATAGAATAACTCAAGTAGTCCACTCCTCACCTTCTCTACCAGACATATTTTCGATTGATTCCGGAGATAAAACCCACAAATTAAAGGGCTATTGTAGCCTACAACTTAGCAGAAGCTGCAGCGTGAGAGACACTAGACAGAGCAGGGTGAAAATATGACCCGGATACCTTCCCTTAATGCCATTAATAATGTTTGTTGAAACGACCTCATCACAGCAACACCCTTTGCGATCAACTACACACTACTTCACAATTATTTTGTTTATAGTATTAATATTCTAATAAAAAATGACTAAACATGTTACAATTTGTGGCGTGCAGTTAAAAAAAAATCTGAAATAAATAGCGTAGCTAACATTGACTCGGATGTTATTCCGTTGGGTTGGCGAAACGTAGGCTGCGCGCCAAAATCATTGTACTTTCCTGGCAGTAGTTGCTACATATTAGTTTGCATATCTATCTCCAATAGATGATTTATAAAATGACCTATTTTTCATAGTCTATTAACAGGGGGGTTTAAGCCAACGGTTTCATTTACAATGTAAAAGGCAAACATATTTTCCAGTGATATTGTAATACCACACAAATCCCTTCGCCCATGATTTACGCTACCAGAGCTCGGTCCAACCAAAGCCATCCGTGCCATTCGTCAGAATAACGCGAAAAAAACTCCAGGGAAACACTTCACGACACATCCTGTTTAAAAATGGCTGCGCCCTGATAAATGTGACTTGGGCAACATCAGTGCAAAGCATTAATGCAAACGGTTTTTAACTGAAGTAATTTTTTGAGCGTACAGGTATTTTGATATTTTACATTCTTGTAGCAATGAGATCTGATTTGACAGTGAATGGTGTATTCACAGATCTCGTTGCATTTCAATTGCAAGCTATGTACTGTGACAAGCTAGCCAGCTATTGAGAGAAGGTTAACTCTAACGATAGCTAATCCTACTGTTTGTGTATGTAATGCATAGAGTAATTGTAATATTCACAAACTTGCTTTTTTGTTGCAGGAATAAATTCCAACATGGTTCATCTATGTGAGTATTTTCGCAACAATTTAGACGAAGTAGGCGAATTGGTGTTTGTTGGCTACTACCAGTCGGGTAAATAGTATATGCTTTTTTTATAGACCGTACCCTGATTATGTGTATTTTCTCTAAACAGCATCACTTTTACTGAAAAAGTATCATGGTGGACATGTCGCAATTAGGCTGGCACTGGCTGGGCACAAACAGGTCAACCGACCGTTTTACCGCATCGTGGCTGCTTACAACAAGCGGGCACGTGACAGCAAGTACATAGAACAGTTGGGCACTTACGACCCCCTTCCGAACATATACAACGAGAAACTGGTCAGTTTCAACTTTGACAGAATCAAGTACTGGATTGGGTGTGGTGCACATCCATCAAAGCCTGTGGCGAAACTGCTTGGTGAGTACATTTTTCAGAATGTCCCCATGCCTTTCCCATAAATCTAATAGGTCTATGTGTATTAACATTATTTACATTTAGTCATTTAGCAGACGCTTTTATCCAGAGCAACTTTACAGTAAGTACATGGACATTCCCCCGAGGCAAGTAGGGTGAAGTGCCTTGCCCAAGGACAATGTAATTTTGCACAGCCGGGAATCGAATTGTCAACCTTCTGATTACTAGCCTGATTCCTTAACCGCTCAGCCACCTGACTCCCCCACATTATACATAATAACAAAACTCAACTCCTATAAACTTTCTAAGCTTTGGTAAATTCTATAGTATTAATACTTCTAGAGGATTAATGGTGTATTTGACAAGACTCATAATAAATTGAAGGATACAGTAAATTGTGGCCTTTAATTCTCTTCTAATTTGACCTGGGTAAAAACCTAGAATTTTACTTGGGTAAATGCCAAGAATATTATCTAAGTAATTACCTGAGTATGTGTATGGGTCATGTTGGGGTCTTTCACCTTCTCCTTTCTATCTGCAGGGCTGGCAGGGTTTTTCCCTCTGCACCCCATGACCGTGACTGAGGCAGAGCGCCGCCTGGCCCAGGCCCAGCTCACAGAGACCAGAGATGCGGCTGAGGGAGCAGAGAAGCAGCTGGAGCTCTGAGAGCCATGTGGAGGATGTGTGACTGACTGACCAACTATCAGGTGGGGATCAGGAACATTAAGACATTGATGATTTAGCCTCCCCTGCAACCTTAGACTGACTGGCTTCTTATATCAGCAACACGGAAAACAAGATATCTCTCATATTCCATCAGAATTGGTTGTGTGAAAACCCATTGGCAAATATTTGTGTAAGGTACTCTATTTGGTTTTATTAAACAAGCAAACTGAAAAGATGTAATTGTACAGTATGTTAATTTCAGCAATGTTTCATTGGGATAAAGGCATCTGCAAAATTAACACTATTTTTTTATTTGATTTATTTAATGAAATGGTAATTTCCTTGTTAGATCAACAAATTAAGCTTAACAAATCTCTCTCTTTCATCAGTGTCTGAAGAGAATCCTGGTCACGATGAACACTTCAAATTCAAATCTGAAAACTTGCAGTTGTGTCTCCTAAAGGCCAGGTTTCTGAAGTAGTATTTTGCTTTACTGCAAAAGATTAAGGAAATGATCTTGTACGAGTTGCTCAAAAAAAGGATATAAAGTTGATACAAAAAATATAGATAGGTTATCTGTTGGCTATACCTGACATGCAAACGTGGAACATTTTGAAATGTTTGTTTGTATTGACCTAACATAAAAGGTCATCACAGAGAAATTATTAAACCTATTGACTAAGCCATGTTCGTCAAACACGGTTGAATTATGAAGGAGAAAGGAATTTTAAGAGGGTGGTTTGACAGGGTGGGTTGAAATGCCTATTCATAGACTTAGACTTTGTATTTGAACATTGTGAACATGATAAAACGTTAACAAAGCAACCAATATGTATGTATATAAAACAACTTATTTGTGGGCTTTACCTGTTCGTGAGCAATGCTCTTCAGAAAATAATGCTTTTGTGACAACACTCAAGCATGGATTATTGTACCAGTCCTTTGCTTCTTCTTCATGTATTAGCTCTTCTGGACCTTTGTTATATCTCATCATTAAAAGACAAGCCTTGTGTTCCATGAAAATATATACAGTTACTGAGGGTGTTGTGTTTACCGTGGCATGTACATGTGTTAGAGGTTGAGACCTATGTTTCAAATCAGTAGGTATGGTGAAGCAGTTGTGTCGACCAATACACTTAATAACAGTTGCATAGGAGGAGACCAACAAGAGGAAAGTATGTGTGTGTTGGGGGGGGGGGGGGTATATTGAAGGAATCACAGAAATCATCATAAGTCATATATGGGTCCCATGAACAGGAATTAACATTAGTGTTGTTCATAATTGCTGTAGGGTTATATGATTAACAACGGCCTGGAGTATCTCAGGCCATTGCCATGGTTGTATTCACCTTCAACATATGTGTTGCTGCTTTTACGTGTGTGGTCTCGCTCTTAAGTACAAACAAAGTTCAAGTCCAAAGTTTGTGAATACAAAAAGTTAATCCATGTTTGATCCTTAAAGTCATCACAATATAAAAATTAAAAAAAAGAAAGAAGAAAAAGGTTTTAAGAGAGACTTTATTTAATCTTTTTTTTTTTTACAAACTTTTGTTAAAGCAAACATAGGTGGGGATTTCTGTTTAATGAAGACTTTATTTCATCTTGCCTCATCTTACTTCCTTTAACTGTAAAAGAAAAGTCAAAAGTTTTTACGGGCCAGTGCAACAACTAGAAAGAGTTCCTAGTAGTAAACTTTGTTACTATTGTTATTATTGGTATGTTAAGGGCTCTCACATGGAATTACATTAATGCATGTAAAAAGACATTTAACTCAGATTAACACAAGTTCATTAAGGAGGTATGTGAGGTATGTAAATAGGCTTAAATAAAATCCTTTTTTATGATAAATTCACAAGACAAAAAAAAAACACTTTACAAAAACATAATAAAACTATGAATGCATGGAACAACACTTATTTTTATTTTTTACTTAAAAGTACTTTTATTCGAGATCTGAAGACGATGCATTTTGACTGTCTAACTACATGGGTCACATTGAGATATTAACACAATAAACATAGTTTCATGGAGAGGAATGCTGCAACACAGTCAGTTACAGTCAATTGATGGTGTGTTCTCCTCCTTGAGTACACTCACAATAGCACCCTTAATAAAGGTAATCAGTTACTCACTATGCACCTTCATGTTGTATTAATAGTATGTACTGTAAATATGTTGATACTACCTAAATATAGTTTGAATGTTATTTGACTATTGAGAGATTGTTTGTGTGCTTATGCTGTACCATAAGTTGTATGGTACATGATTGTAACAGCAAAGTAACAATTATGTTCAACAAGCTTTTTGACATGAATTGTGAGCTGGATAAAATCAGACTGCGATATGTGTCAATAATCTTGACACACATAAATCCTCCCTATATTTACACTGTATAGATGCCGTAATTAAACACCAGGGTGTATACAGATACTGTTTGTATGTTGGTTTTGAATCACACATCAATATCGTTGATAAATTAACGTCCCTTAATCTATTTGACTCTCTGAAAGTCAGTTGTTCATAACACTGAGTATATACTGAATACAAGAATCACAGTGTTCTGAATGCCAAATCATGAACTTCAGTTGCTGTATTGCATATGCTAATCCCTGATCAAAAAGGATAACATGTATTGCTGTCCAAGCAAACTGATTACATCTGGATGTAGAACATGGTCAACATGTTAGGGCAATCCATGACTTGACAAATGCAACTTCTAACATTATCACCTGCAGATATTACAAGACAAACAACTTTTGAATGCCTATTCACAAAAACAGACCACTAGAGTGACTGTTTTGGTGTGCCTATTCAACTTATATTTAGACTTAGTATTTTTTGTTACAATCAACAGTCTATTATTTATTTTTCAATGTTTTCTGTGAATTCTAAAATAATTAGATTAAGTGCCATGCTTGATTGTATAACAATAAAAGATGGGCATTAAGTTAAATATATTTGATATTGGGTATTACATTTTGGATATGTGAACCAAGATACATAAGACATTTAATTTTTGTTTTAATAAATACAATTTCCCTGAGGAAATGCTTAAGCTAAATCAGAAATTGATAGATTTACAAGTTCAACATAATATATATTCAAAGTAAGAATGTATTTTTATTTTTACTATTTACAAATCTTTCCTTTACTCATTGACCATAAATCATGATGTAATATGTGTAACAACAGGCATATGACATATACAGTATTTGTCCAACTGGTTCCACTTTAGAAATCGGTCTCTTTCACTCTGACGTCAGTTTGTTCTGATCTTCAGTAAAGAAAAATATGAGAAGGGTGTGAGTAGATTACAAATTCCAGTAAACAGGAGTACAGCACCAACCCAGAACAAAAGTTTACCAAGGGTGCGCTACATCATTGCCAATCCTTCTTCCTCTTAATTTTATCACTGATGAAACATGGAATAATAACGCAATGCTGGTCTCCAAATAGGTCAAACAAAACACTGCACACATTCACAGAGGATAACAGCAAAGTGACAGTTGTGGAAACATATGGAAAGAATTGTCATAAGAAGAACAAAAAGACACAGCTGTACTTCTTGCCCTTTTTTGCCCTTGAATTTAAACTTAGTGCAAGAAGACACAGACATTGTCCTCTGAAACTGCAAGGTAGATATTCAACATCTAAACAGTTTGAAAGTACAATAAAACCAACATGAGGACCTTCAAAGGATACTGGAACTGGAGAAGATGGCTAACATACTTTATAATCGTCATGATTGTGATTGTGATCCCAGTATCTGTATTTGTTGCTCTAAAATTGGGTAAGTTTAACCTTTTAAAAGTTAAAAGTCTAAAAGAAATCAGTTAATTCTGTTGTTTTAATATAAAAGGCAGCCCAATAATGATCACTGTTAAAGAAAAAAATGCCAACTATCAGGTTTCAATCAAAAGATTTAGACAATTGATTTGAATATTGAAATGAAAGCTGTTGGTAAACTTATCTAACTGGGTCATTGCGATAATAACTACTAAAAGATCATTAATTTCTGTAACATTCATTATAAGCCAACGTTCAGAGCAGACAACATAAAGCTATTGTGTGGAGATATACCTCATTATTTCCTGTTATGAAGTCAGTATAAATGCAATAATACTATATGCCCATGCCACATTATTGTCTGTTTACACACAGTGATGCCAAACAGCACTGGAAAAAAGTACAAATGTCAATGTTTAGTGATAACAATATAAAAAAGGCAAATGTTTTCAATACACTTTGGGATGACTGTATTTGAGAAATTATAGCAAGACTTACTTCTGCAATTTAATAGAATACGATAGGAGTTTACATAAACACATTTTTTAATTAGTTCATTTAAATTAACAGGAAATCACAAGACACAAAGACAATCTGATGATGAATGGAAAAGCTTTGGGAACCTAAAGAATGATCAAAATCGAAAAGAAGACAATGTGGTGTTCAAAGAAAATAATCTGTTGAAAAGATCAAGACTTTTAGAATCAGTTTTTTGGGAGAATGTAACTTTAAACAATGCTTCTAAAATGTCACCTTCCAGTGTCAAGGCAAACTCTGACAATTTAAGCACTCCCTTACTGACTTCTACGAATCTTGAATCCGACTCCACCAGAGAGACTGAAGCATTGATTATAATTCCTTCCCAAAGCACACCAAACCTCACGACAACAGAGCCCGCAATGACTCCAGACACCACTCCATCCACCATGGTAACAAGATCGGATGAGTCACAAGTGACAACTAAAGTACTGACTTCCACTGAAATGACTGCAGAATCCAAACCACCTACGACAACCTCATCCTCTGTCACCTCAGCATTCACTACAAATGCAAGCATAGCCAACGAGACATCAAGTCCAGAACACACTTCAACCGACATGACTGCCCATACAACAGAAAGCACTGAGCTAACCCCCATCACCACATCTACCACATTCACACCAACCCTGTCTTCAGCAATGTCACCTGAGAGCAAAGTGACCACCTCAGATATCTTCAGCACTCAAGTAATGTCTACAGCTTCAACAAACCCCCAATCTGGCTCAACCACAGGGGATGGAAGATCAACTGAAATGCCAACCGATGGCACTTCCACTCTTACCTCAGAAGAACCTCAATCAACTCAAAATACCAGTCTAACTACCTTAGTGACAGTCTCAGACAGCTCGCAAGTCACAGCTGTTGTAACTGCTTTTACAATGTCACCTTCCAGTGTCAAGGCCACATCTGACAATTTAAGCACTCCCTCACTGACTTCTACGAATCTTGAATCCGACTCCACCAGAGAGACTGAAGCATCGACTGTAATTCCTTCCCAAAGCACACCAAACCTCGCGACAACAGATGCCGCAATGACTCCAGACACCCCTCCATCTACCATGGTAACAAGATCGGATGAGTCACAAGTGACAACTGAAGGACTGACTTCCACTGAAATGACTGCTGAATCCGAACCACCTACGACAACCTCATCCTCTGTCACCTCAGCATTCACTACAAACGCAAGCATAGCCAACGAGACATCAAGTCCAGAACACACTTCAACCCACATGACTGCCCATACAACAGAAAGCACTGAGCTAACCCCCATCACCACATCTACCACATTCACACCAACCCTGTCTTCAGCAATGTCACCTGAGAGCAAAGTGACCACCTCAGATATCTTCAGCACTCAAGTAATGTCTACAGCTTCAACAAACCCCCAATCTGGCTCAACCACAGGGGATGGAAGATCAACTGAAATGCCAACCGATGGCACTTCCACTCTCACCTCAGAAGAACCTCAATCAACTCAAAATACCAGTCTAACTACCTTAGTGACAGTCTCAGACAGCTCGCAAGTCACAGCTGTTGTAACTGCTTCTACAATGTCACCTTCCAGTGTCAAGGCCACGTCTGACAATTTAAGCACTCCCTCACTGACTTCTACGAATCTTGAATCCGACTCCACCAGAGAGACTGAAGCATCGACTGTAATTCCTTCCCAAAGCACACCAAACCTCGCGACAACAGATGCCGCAATGACTCCAGACACCCCTCCATCTACCATGGTAACGAGATCGGATGAGTCACAAGTGACAACTGAAGGACTGACTTCCACTGAAATGACTGCTGAATCCGAACCACCTACGACAACCTCATCCTCTGTCACCTCAGCATTCACTACAAATGCAAGCATAGCCAACGAGACATCAAGTCCAGAACACACTTCAACCGACATGACTGCCCATACAACAGAAAGCACTGAGCTAACCCCCATCACCACATCTACCACATTCACACCAACCCTGTCTTCAGCAATGTCACCTGAGAGCAAAGTGACCACCTCAGATATCTTCAGCACTCAAGTAATGTCTACAGCTTCAACAAACCCCCAATCTGGCTCAACCACAGGGGATGGAAGATCAACTGAAATGCCAACCGATGGCACTTCCACTCTTACCTCAGAAGAACCTCAATCAACTCAAAATACCAGTCTAACTACCTTAGTGACAGTCTCAGACAGCTCGCAAGTCACAGCTGTTGTAACTGCTTCTACAATGTCACCTTCCAGTGTCAAGGCCACGTCTGACAATTTAAGCACTCCCTCACTGACTTCTACGAATCTTGAATCCGACTCCACCAGAGAGACTGAAGCATCGACTGTAATTCCTTCCCAAAGCACACCAAACCTCGCGACAACAGATGCCGCAATGACTCCAGACACCCCTCCATCTACCATGGTAACGAGATCGGATGAGTCACAAGTGACAACTGAAGGACTGACTTCCACTGAAATGACTGCTGAATCCGAACCACCTACGACAACCTCATCCTCTGTCACCTCAGCATTCACTACAAATGCAAGCATAGCCAACGAGACATCAAGTCCAGAACACACTTCAACCCACATGACTGCCCATACAACAGAAAGCACTGAGCTAACCCCCATCACCAAAACTACCATATTCACACCAACCCTGTCTTCAGCAATGTCACCTGAGAGCAAAGTGACCACCTCAGATATCTTCAGCACTCAAGTAATGTCTACAGCTTCAACAAACCCCCAATCTGGCTCAACCACAGGGGATGGAAGATCAACTGAAATGCCAACCGATGGCACTTCCACTCTTACCTCAGAAGAACCTCAATCAACTCAAAATACCAGTCTAACTACCTTAGTGACAGTCTCAGACAGCTCGCAAGTCACAGCTGTTGTAACTGCTTCTACAATGTCACCTTCCAGTGTCAAGGCAACGTCTGACAATTTAAGCACTCCCTCACTGACTTCTACGAATCTTGAATCCGACTCCACCAGAGAGACTGAAGCATCGACTGTAATTCCTTCCCAAAGCACACCAAACCTCGCGACAACAGATGCCGCAATGACTCCAGACACCCCTCCATCTACCATGGTAACGAGATCGGATGAGTCACAAGTGACAACTGAAGGACTGACTTCCACTGAAATGACTGCTGAATCCGAACCACCTACGACAACCTCATCCTCTGTCACCTCAGCATTCACTACAAATGCAAGCATAGCCAACGAGACATCAAGTCCAGAACACACTTCAACCGACATGACTGCCCATACAACAGAAAGCACTGAGCTAACCCCCATCACCACATCTACCACATTCACGCCAACCCTGTCTTCAGCAATGTCACCTGAGAGCAAAGTGACCACCTCAGATATCTTCAGCACTCAAGTAATGTCTACAGCTTCAACAAACCCCCAATCTGGCTCAACCACAGGGGATGGAAGATCAACTGAAATGCCAACCGATGGCACTTCCACTCTTACCTCAGAAGAACCTCAATCAACTCAAAATACCAGTCTAACTACCTTAGTGACAGTCTCAGACAGCTCGCAAGTCACAGCTGTTGTAACTGCTTCTACAATGTCACCTTCCAGTGTCAAGGCCACGTCTGACAATTTAAGCACTCCCTCACTGACTTCTACGAATCTTGAATCCGACTCCACCAGAGAGACTGAAGCATCGACTGTAATTCCTTCCCAAAGCACACCAAACCTCGCGACAACAGATGCCGCAATGACTCCAGACACCCCTCCATCTACCATGGTAACAAGATCGGATGAGTCACAAGTGACAACTGAAGGGCTGACTTCCACTGAAATGACTGCTGAATCCGAACCACCTACGACAACCTCATCCTCTGTCACCTCAGCATTCACTACAAATGCAAGCATAGCCAACGAGACATCAAGTCCAGAACACACTTCAACCCACATGACCGCCCATACAACAGAAAGCACTGAGCTAACCCCCATCACCACATCTACCACATTCACACCAACCCTGTCTTCAGCAATGTCACCTGAGAGCAAAGTGACCACCTCAGATATCTTCAGCACTCAAGTAATGTCTACAGCTTCAACAAACCCCCAATCTGGCTCAACCACAGGGGATGGAAGATCAACTGAAATGCCAACCGATGGCACTTCCACTCTTACCTCAGAAGAACCTCAATCAACTCAAAATACCAGTCTAACTACCTTAGTGACAGTCTCAGACAGCTCGCAAGTCACAGCTGTTGTAACTGCTTCTACAATGTCACCTTCCAGTGTCAAGGCAACGTCTGACAATTTAAGCACTCCCTCACTGACTTCTACGAATCTTGAATCCGACTCCACCAGAGAGACTGAAGCATCGACTGTAATTCCTTCCCAAAGCACACCAAACCTCGCGACAACAGATGCCGCAATGACTCCAGACACCCCTCCATCTACCATGGTAACGAGATCGGATGAGTCACAAGTGACAACTGAAGGACTGACTTCCACTGAAATGACTGCTGAATCCGAACCACCTACGACAACCTCATCCTCTGTCACCTCAGCATTCACTACAAATGCAAGCATAGCCAACGAGACATCAAGTCCAGAACACACTTCAACCGACATGACTGCCCATACAACAGAAAGCACTGAGCTAACCCCCATCACCACATCTACCACATTCACGCCAACCCTGTCTTCAGCAATGTCACCTGAGAGCAAAGTGACCACCTCAGATATCTTCAGCACTCAAGTAATGTCTACAGCTTCAACAAACCCCCAATCTGGCTCAACCACAGGGGATGGAAGATCAACTGAAATGCCAACCGATGGCACTTCCACTCTTACCTCAGAAGAACCTCAATCAACTCAAAATACCAGTCTAACTACCTTAGTGACAGTCTCAGACAGCTCGCAAGTCACAGCTGTTGTAACTGCTTCTACAATGTCACCTTCCAGTGTCAAGGCAACGTCTGACAATTTAAGCACTCCCTCACTGACTTCTACGAATCTTGAATCCGACTCCACCAGAGAGACTGAAGCATCGACTGTAATTCCTTCCCAAAGCACACCAAACCTCGCGACAACAGATGCCGCAATGACTCCAGACACCCCTCCATCTACCATGGTAACGAGATCGGATGAGTCACAAGTGACAACTGAAGGACTGACTTCCACTGAAATGACTGCTGAATCCGAACCACCTACGACAACCTCATCCTCTGTCACCTCAGCATTCACTACAAATGCAAGCATAGCCAACGAGACATCAAGTCCAGAACACACTTCAACCGACATGACTGCCCATACAACAGAAAGCACTGAGCTAACCCCCATCACCACATCTACCACATTCACACCAACCCTGTCTTCAGCAATGTCACCTGAGAGCAAAGTGACCACCTCAGATATCTTCAGCACTCAAGTAATGTCTACAGCTTCAACAAACCCCCAATCTGGCTCAACCACAGGGGATGGAAGATCAACTGAAATGCCAACCGATGGCACTTCCACTCTTACCTCAGAAGAACCTCAATCAACTCAAAATACCAGTCTAACTACCTTGGTGACAGTCTCAGACAGCTCGCAAGTCACAGCTGTTGTAACTGCTTCTACAATGTCACCTTCCAGTGTCAAGGCAACGTCTGACAATTTAAGCACTCCCTCACTGACTTCTACGAATCTTGAATCCGACTCCACCAGAGAGACTGAAGCATCGACTGTAATTCCTTCCCAAAGCACACCAAACCTCGCGACAACAGATGCCGCAATGACTCCAGACACCCCTCCATCTACCATGGTAACGAGATCGGATGAGTCACAAGTGACAACTGAAGGACTGACTTCCACTGAAATGACTGCTGAATCCGAACCACCTACGACAACCTCATCCTCTGTCACCTCAGCATTCACTACAAATGCAAGCATAGCCAACGAGACATCAAGTCCAGAACACACTTCAACCGACATGACTGCCCATACAACAGAAAGCACTGAGCTAACCCCCATCACCACATCTACCACATTCACACCAACCCTGTCTTCAGCAATGTCACCTGAGAGCAAAGTGACCACCTCAGATATCTTCAGCACTCAAGTAATGTCTACAGCTTCAACAAACCCCCAATCTGGCTCAACCACAGGGGATAGAAGATCAACTGAAATGCCAACCGATGGCACTTCCACTCTTACCTCAGAAGAACCTCAATCAACTCAAAATACCAGTCTAACTACCTTAGTGACAGTCTCAGACAGCTCGCAAGTCACAGCTGTTGTAACTGCTTCTACAATGTCACCTTCCAGTGTCAAGGCAACGTCTGACAATTTAAGCACTCCCTCACTGACTTCTACGAATCTTGAATCCGACTCCACCAGAGAGACTGAAGCATCGACTGTAATTCCTTCCCAAAGCACACCAAACCTCGCGACAACAGATGCCGCAATGACTCCAGACACCCCTCCATCTACCATGGTAACAAGATCGGATGAGTCACAAGTGACAACTGAAGGACTGACTTCCACTGAAATGACTGCTGAATCCGAACCACCTACGACAACTTCATCCTCTGTCACCTCAGCATTCACTACAAATGCAAGCATAGCCAACGAGACATCAAGTCCAGAACACACTTCAACCGACATGACTGCCCATACAACAGAAAGCACTGAGCTAACCCCCATCACCACATCTACCACATTCACACCAACCCTGTCTTCAGCAATGTCACCTGAGAGCAAAGTGACCACCTCAGATATCTTCAGCACTCAAGTAATGTCTACAGCTTCAACAAACCCCCAATCTGGCTCAACCACAGGGGATAGAAGATCAACTGAAATGCCAACCGATGGCACTTCCACTCTTACCTCAGAAGAACCTCAATCAACTCAAAATACCAGTCTAACTACCTTAGTGACAGTCTCAGACAGCTCGCAAGTCACAGCTGTTGTAACTGCTTCTACAATGTCACCTTCCAGTGTCAAGGCAACGTCTGACAATTTAAGCACTCCCTCACTGACTTCTACGAATCTTGAATCCGACTCCACCAGAGAGACTGAAGCATCGACTGTAATTCCTTCCCAAAGCACACCAAACCTCGCGACAACAGATGCCGCAATGACTCCAGACACCCCTCCATCTACCATGGTAACGAGATCGGATGAGTCACAAGTGACAACTGAAGGACTGACTTCCACTGAAATGACTGCTGAATCCGAACCACCTACGACAACCTCATCCTCTGTCACCTCAGCATTCACTACAAATGCAAGCATAGCCAACGAGACATCAAGTCCAGAACACACTTCAACCGACATGACTGCCCATACAACAGAAAGCACTGAGCTAACCCCCATCACCACATCTACCACATTCACACCAACCCTGTCTTCAGCAATGTCACCTGAGAGCAAAGTGACCACCTCAGATATCTTCAGCACTCAAGTAATGTCTACAGCTTCAACAAACCCCCAATCTGGCTCAACCACAGGGGATAGAAGATCAACTGAAATGCCAACCGATGGCACTTCCACTCTTACCTCAGAAGAACCTCAATCAACTCAAAATACCAGTCTAACTACCTTAGTGACAGTCTCAGACAGCTCGCAAGTCACAGCTGTTGTAACTGCTTCTACAATGTCACCTTCCAGTGTCAAGGCAACGTCTGACAATTTAAGCACTCCCTCACTGACTTCTACGAATCTTGAATCCGACTCCACCAGAGAGACTGAAGCATCGACTGTAATTCCTTCCCAAAGCACACCAAACCTCGCGACAACAGATGCCGCAATGACTCCAGACACCCCTCCATCTACCATGGTAACGAGATCGGATGAGTCACAAGTGACAACTGAAGGACTGACTTCCACTGAAATGACTGCTGAATCCGAACCACCTACGACAACCTCATCCTCTGTCACCTCAGCATTCACTACAAATGCAAGCATAGCCAACGAGACATCAAGTCCAGAACACACTTCAACCGACATGACTGCCCATACAACAGAAAGCACTGAGCTAACCCCCATCACCACATCTACCACATTCACACCAACCCTGTCTTCAGCAATGTCACCTGAGAGCAAAGGGACCACCTCAGATATCTTCAGCACTCAAGTAATGTCTACAGCTTCAACAAACCCCCAATCTGGCTCAACCACAGGGGATGGAAGATCAACTGAAATGCCAACCGATGGCACTTCCACTCTTACCTCAGAAGAACCTCAATCAACTCAAAATACCAGTCTAACTACCTTAGTGACAGTCTCAGACAGCTCGCAAGTCACAGCTGTTGTAACTGCTTCTACAATGTCACCTTCCAGTGTCAAGGCCACGTCTGACAATTTAAGCACTCCCTCACTGACTTCTACGAATCTTGAATCCGACTCCACCAGAGAGACTGAAGCATCGACTGTAATTCCTTCCCAAAGCACACCAAACCTCGCGACAACAGATGCCGCAATGACTCCAGACACCCCTCCATCTACCATGGTAACAAGATCGGATGAGTCACAAGTGACAACTGAAGGACTGACTTCCACTGAAATGACTGCTGAATCCGAACCACCTACGACAACCTCATCCTCTGTCACCTCAGCATTCACTGCAAATGCAAGCATAGCCAACGAGACATCAAGTCCAGAACACACTTCAACCCACATGACTGCCCATACAACAGAAAGCACTGAGCTAACCCCCATCACCAAAACTACCATATTCACACCAACCCTGTCTTCAGCAATGTCACCTGAGAGCAAAGTGACCACCTCAGATATCTTCAGCACTCAAGTAATGTCTACAGCTTCAACAAACCCCCAATCTGGCTCAACCACAGGGGATGGAAGATCAACTGAAATGCCAACCGATGGCACTTCCACTCTTACCTCAGAAGAACCTCAATCAACTCAAAATACCAGTCTAACTACCTTAGTGACAGTCTCAGACAGCTCGCAAGTCACAGCTGTTGTAACTGCTTCTACAATGTCACCTTCCAGTGTCAAGGCAACGTCTGACAATTTAAGCACTCCCTCACTGACTTCTACGAATCTTGAATCCGACTCCACCAGAGAGACTGAAGCATCGACTGTAATTCCTTCCCAAAGCACACCAAACCTCGCGACAACAGATGCCGCAATGACTCCAGACACCCCTCCATCTACCATGGTAACAAGATCGGATGAGTCACAAGTGACAACTGAAGGACTGACTTCCACTGAAATGACTGCTGAATCCGAACCACCTACGACAACCTCATCCTCTGTCACCTCAGCATTCACTACAAATGCAAGCATAGCCAACGAGACATCAAGTCCAGAACACACTTCAACCCACATGACTGCCCATACAACAGAAAGCACTGAGCTAACCCCCATCACCAAAACTACCATATTCACACCAACCCTGTCTTCAGCAATGTCACCTGAGAGCAAAGTGACCACCTCAGATATCTTCAGCACTCAAGTAATGTCTACAGCTTCAACAAACCCCCAATCTGGCTCAACCACAGGGGATGGAAGATCAACTGAAATGCCAACCGATGGCACTTCCACTCTTACCTCAGAAGAACCTCAATCAACTCAAAATACCAGTCTAACTACCTTAGTGACAGTCTCAGACAGCTCGCAAGTCACAGCTGTTGTAACTGCTTCTACAATGTCACCTTCCAGTGTCAAGGCAACGTCTGACAATTTAAGCACTCCCTCACTGACTTCTACGAATCTTGAATCCGACTCCACCAGAGAGACTGAAGCATCGACTGTAATTCCTTCCCAAAGCACACCAAACCTCGCGACAACAGATGCCGCAATGACTCCAGACACCCCTCCATCTACCATGGTAACGAGATCGGATGAGTCACAAGTGACAACTGAAGGACTGACTTCCACTGAAATGACTGCTGAATCCGAACCACCTACGACAACCTCATCCTCTGTCACCTCAGCATTCACTACAAATGCAAGCATAGCCAACGAGACATCAAGTCCAGAACACACTTCAACCCACATGACTGCCCATACAACAGAAAGCACTGAGCTAACCCCCATCACCAAAACTACCATATTCACACCAACCCTGTCTTCAGCAATGTCACCTGAGAGCAAAGTGACCACCTCAGATATCTTCAGCACTCAAGTAATGTCTACAGCTTCAACAAACCCCCAATCTGGCTCAACCACAGGGGATGGAAGATCAACTGAAATGCCAACCGATGGCACTTCCACTCTTACCTCAGAAGAACCTCAATCAACTCAAAATACCAGTCTAACTACCTTAGTGACAGTCTCAGACAGCTCGCAAGTCACAGCTGTTGTAACTGCTTCTACAATGTCACCTTCCAGTGTCAAGGCCACGTCTGACAATTTAAGCACTCCCTCACTGACTTCTACGAATCTTGAATCCGACTCCACCAGAGAGACTGAAGCATCGACTGTAATTCCTTCCCAAAGCACACCAAACCTCGCGACAACAGATGCCGCAATGACTCCAGACACCCCTCCATCTACCATGGTAACAAGATCGGATGAGTCACAAGTGACAACTGAAGGACTGACTTCCACTGAAATGACTGCTGAATCCGAACCACCTACGACAACCTCATCCTCTGTCACCTCAGCATTCACTACAAATGCAAGCATAGCCAACGAGACATCAAGTCCAGAACACACTTCAACCCACATGACTGCCCATACAACAGAAAGCACTGAGCTAACCCCCATCACCAAAACTACCATATTCACACCAACCCTGTCTTCAGCAATGTCACCTGAGAGCAAAGTGACCACCTCAGATATCTTCAGCACTCAAGTAATGTCTACAGCTTCAACAAACCCCCAATCTGGCTCAACCACAGGGGATGGAAGATCAACTGAAATGCCAACCGATGGCACTTCCACTCTTACCTCAGAAGAACCTCAATCAACTCAAAATACCAGTCTAACTACCTTAGTGACAGTCTCAGACAGCTCGCAAGTCACAGCTGTTGTAACTGCTTCTACAATGTCACCTTCCAGTGTCAAGGCAACGTCTGACAATTTAAGCACTCCCTCACTGACTTCTACGAATCTTGAATCCGACTCCACCAGAGAGACTGAAGCATCGACTGTAATTCCTTCCCAAAGCACACCAAACCTCGCGACAACAGATGCCGCAATGACTCCAGACACCCCTCCATCTACCATGGTAACGAGATCGGAAGAGTCACAAGTGACAACTGAAGGACTGACTTCCACTGAAATGACTGCTGAATCCGAACCACCTACGACAACCTCATCCTCTGTCACCTCAGCATTCACTACAAATGCAAGCATAGCCAACGAGACATCAAGTCCAGAACACACTTCAACCCACATGACCGCCCATACAACAGAAAGCACTGAGCTAACCCCCATCACCACATCTACCACATTCACACCAACCCTGTCTTCAGCAATGTCACCTGAGAGCAAAGTGACCACCTCAGATATCTTCAGCACTCAAGTAATGTCTACAGCTTCAACAAACCCCCAATCTGGCTCAACCACAGGGGATGGAAGATCAACTGAAATGCCAACCGATGGCACTTCCACTCTTACCTCAGAAGAACCTCAATCAACTCAAAATACCAGTCTAACTACCTTAGTGACAGTCTCAGACAGCTCGCAAGTCACAGCTGTTGTAACTGCTTCTACAATGTCACCTTCCAGTGTCAAGGCCACGTCTGACAATTTAAGCACTCCCTCACTGACTTCTACGAATCTTGAATCCGACTCCACCAGAGAGACTGAAGCATCGACTGTAATTCCTTCCCAAAGCACACCAAACCTCGCGACAACAGATGCCGCAATGACTCCAGACACCCCTCCATCTACCATGGTAACAAGATCGGATGAGTCACAAGTGACAACTGAAGGGCTGACTTCCACTGAAATGACTGCTGAATCCGAACCACCTACGACAACCTCATCCTCTGTCACCTCAGCATTCACTACAAATGCAAGCATAGCCAACGAGACATCAAGTCCAGAACACACTTCAACCCACATGACCGCCCATACAACAGAAAGCACTGAGCTAACCCCCATCACCACATCTACCACATTCACACCAACCCTGTCTTCAGCAATGTCACCTGAGAGCAAAGTGACCACCTCAGATATCTTCAGCACTCAAGTAATGTCTACAGCTTCAACAAACCCCCAATCTGGCTCAACCACAGGGGATGGAAGATCAACTGAAATGCCAACCGATGGCACTTCCACTCTTACCTCAGAAGAACCTCAATCAACTCAAAATACCAGTCTAACTACCTTAGTGACAGTCTCAGACAGCTCGCAAGTCACAGCTGTTGTAACTGCTTCTACAATGTCACCTTCCAGTGTCAAGGCAACGTCTGACAATTTAAGCACTCCCTCACTGACTTCTACGAATCTTGAATCCGACTCCACCAGAGAGACTGAAGCATCGACTGTAATTCCTTCCCAAAGCACACCAAACCTCGCGACAACAGATGCCGCAATGACTCCAGACACCCCTCCATCTACCATGGTAACGAGATCGGATGAGTCACAAGTGACAACTGAAGGACTGACTTCCACTGAAATGACTGCTGAATCCGAACCACCTACGACAACCTCATCCTCTGTCACCTCAGCATTCACTACAAATGCAAGCATAGCCAACGAGACATCAAGTCCAGAACACACTTCAACCGACATGACTGCCCATACAACAGAAAGCACTGAGCTAACCCCCATCACCACATCTACCACATTCACGCCAACCCTGTCTTCAGCAATGTCACCTGAGAGCAAAGTGACCACCTCAGATATCTTCAGCACTCAAGTAATGTCTACAGCTTCAACAAACCCCCAATCTGGCTCAACCACAGGGGATGGAAGATCAACTGAAATGCCAACCGATGGCACTTCCACTCTTACCTCAGAAGAACCTCAATCAACTCAAAATACCAGTCTAACTACCTTAGTGACAGTCTCAGACAGCTCGCAAGTCACAGCTGTTGTAACTGCTTCTACAATGTCACCTTCCAGTGTCAAGGCAACGTCTGACAATTTAAGCACTCCCTCACTGACTTCTACGAATCTTGAATCCGACTCCACCAGAGAGACTGAAGCATCGACTGTAATTCCTTCCCAAAGCACACCAAACCTCGCGACAACAGATGCCGCAATGACTCCAGACACCCCTCCATCTACCATGGTAACGAGATCGGATGAGTCACAAGTGACAACTGAAGGACTGACTTCCACTGAAATGACTGCTGAATCCGAACCACCTACGACAACCTCATCCTCTGTCACCTCAGCATTCACTACAAATGCAAGCATAGCCAACGAGACATCAAGTCCAGAACACACTTCAACCGACATGACTGCCCATACAACAGAAAGCACTGAGCTAACCCCCATCACCACATCTACCACATTCACACCAACCCTGTCTTCAGCAATGTCACCTGAGAGCAAAGTGACCACCTCAGATATCTTCAGCACTCAAGTAATGTCTACAGCTTCAACAAACCCCCAATCTGGCTCAACCACAGGGGATGGAAGATCAACTGAAATGCCAACCGATGGCACTTCCACTCTTACCTCAGAAGAACCTCAATCAACTCAAAATACCAGTCTAACTACCTTGGTGACAGTCTCAGACAGCTCGCAAGTCACAGCTGTTGTAACTGCTTCTACAATGTCACCTTCCAGTGTCAAGGCAACGTCTGACAATTTAAGCACTCCCTCACTGACTTCTACGAATCTTGAATCCGACTCCACCAGAGAGACTGAAGCATCGACTGTAATTCCTTCCCAAAGCACACCAAACCTCGCGACAACAGATGCCGCAATGACTCCAGACACCCCTCCATCTACCATGGTAACGAGATCGGATGAGTCACAAGTGACAACTGAAGGACTGACTTCCACTGAAATGACTGCTGAATCCGAACCACCTACGACAACCTCATCCTCTGTCACCTCAGCATTCACTACAAATGCAAGCATAGCCAACGAGACATCAAGTCCAGAACACACTTCAACCGACATGACTGCCCATACAACAGAAAGCACTGAGCTAACCCCCATCACCACATCTACCACATTCACACCAACCCTGTCTTCAGCAATGTCACCTGAGAGCAAAGTGACCACCTCAGATATCTTCAGCACTCAAGTAATGTCTACAGCTTCAACAAACCCCCAATCTGGCTCAACCACAGGGGATAGAAGATCAACTGAAATGCCAACCGATGGCACTTCCACTCTTACCTCAGAAGAACCTCAATCAACTCAAAATACCAGTCTAACTACCTTAGTGACAGTCTCAGACAGCTCGCAAGTCACAGCTGTTGTAACTGCTTCTACAATGTCACCTTCCAGTGTCAAGGCAACGTCTGACAATTTAAGCACTCCCTCACTGACTTCTACGAATCTTGAATCCGACTCCACCAGAGAGACTGAAGCATCGACTGTAATTCCTTCCCAAAGCACACCAAACCTCGCGACAACAGATGCCGCAATGACTCCAGACACCCCTCCATCTACCATGGTAACAAGATCGGATGAGTCACAAGTGACAACTGAAGGACTGACTTCCACTGAAATGACTGCTGAATCCGAACCACCTACGACAACTTCATCCTCTGTCACCTCAGCATTCACTACAAATGCAAGCATAGCCAACGAGACATCAAGTCCAGAACACACTTCAACCGACATGACTGCCCATACAACAGAAAGCACTGAGCTAACCCCCATCACCACATCTACCACATTCACACCAACCCTGTCTTCAGCAATGTCACCTGAGAGCAAAGTGACCACCTCAGATATCTTCAGCACTCAAGTAATGTCTACAGCTTCAACAAACCCCCAATCTGGCTCAACCACAGGGGATAGAAGATCAACTGAAATGCCAACCGATGGCACTTCCACTCTTACCTCAGAAGAACCTCAATCAACTCAAAATACCAGTCTAACTACCTTAGTGACAGTCTCAGACAGCTCGCAAGTCACAGCTGTTGTAACTGCTTCTACAATGTCACCTTCCAGTGTCAAGGCAACGTCTGACAATTTAAGCACTCCCTCACTGACTTCTACGAATCTTGAATCCGACTCCACCAGAGAGACTGAAGCATCGACTGTAATTCCTTCCCAAAGCACACCAAACCTCGCGACAACAGATGCCGCAATGACTCCAGACACCCCTCCATCTACCATGGTAACGAGATCGGATGAGTCACAAGTGACAACTGAAGGACTGACTTCCACTGAAATGACTGCTGAATCCGAACCACCTACGACAACCTCATCCTCTGTCACCTCAGCATTCACTACAAATGCAAGCATAGCCAACGAGACATCAAGTCCAGAACACACTTCAACCGACATGACTGCCCATACAACAGAAAGCACTGAGCTAACCCCCATCACCACATCTACCACATTCACACCAACCCTGTCTTCAGCAATGTCACCTGAGAGCAAAGTGACCACCTCAGATATCTTCAGCACTCAAGTAATGTCTACAGCTTCAACAAACCCCCAATCTGGCTCAACCACAGGGGATAGAAGATCAACTGAAATGCCAACCGATGGCACTTCCACTCTTACCTCAGAAGAACCTCAATCAACTCAAAATACCAGTCTAACTACCTTAGTGACAGTCTCAGACAGCTCGCAAGTCACAGCTGTTGTAACTGCTTCTACAATGTCACCTTCCAGTGTCAAGGCAACGTCTGACAATTTAAGCACTCCCTCACTGACTTCTACGAATCTTGAATCCGACTCCACCAGAGAGACTGAAGCATCGACTGTAATTCCTTCCCAAAGCACACCAAACCTCGCGACAACAGATGCCGCAATGACTCCAGACACCCCTCCATCTACCATGGTAACGAGATCGGATGAGTCACAAGTGACAACTGAAGGACTGACTTCCACTGAAATGACTGCTGAATCCGAACCACCTACGACAACCTCATCCTCTGTCACCTCAGCATTCACTACAAATGCAAGCATAGCCAACGAGACATCAAGTCCAGAACACACTTCAACCGACATGACTGCCCATACAACAGAAAGCACTGAGCTAACCCCCATCACCACATCTACCACATTCACACCAACCCTGTCTTCAGCAATGTCACCTGAGAGCAAAGGGACCACCTCAGATATCTTCAGCACTCAAGTAATGTCTACAGCTTCAACAAACCCCCAATCTGGCTCAACCACAGGGGATGGAAGATCAACTGAAATGCCAACCGATGGCACTTCCACTCTTACCTCAGAAGAACCTCAATCAACTCAAAATACCAGTCTAACTACCTTAGTGACAGTCTCAGACAGCTCGCAAGTCACAGCTGTTGTAACTGCTTCTACAATGTCACCTTCCAGTGTCAAGGCCACGTCTGACAATTTAAGCACTCCCTCACTGACTTCTACGAATCTTGAATCCGACTCCACCAGAGAGACTGAAGCATCGACTGTAATTCCTTCCCAAAGCACACCAAACCTCGCGACAACAGATGCCGCAATGACTCCAGACACCCCTCCATCTACCATGGTAACAAGATCGGATGAGTCACAAGTGACAACTGAAGGACTGACTTCCACTGAAATGACTGCTGAATCCGAACCACCTACGACAACCTCATCCTCTGTCACCTCAGCATTCACTGCAAATGCAAGCATAGCCAACGAGACATCAAGTCCAGAACACACTTCAACCCACATGACTGCCCATACAACAGAAAGCACTGAGCTAACCCCCATCACCAAAACTACCATATTCACACCAACCCTGTCTTCAGCAATGTCACCTGAGAGCAAAGTGACCACCTCAGATATCTTCAGCACTCAAGTAATGTCTACAGCTTCAACAAACCCCCAATCTGGCTCAACCACAGGGGATGGAAGATCAACTGAAATGCCAACCGATGGCACTTCCACTCTTACCTCAGAAGAACCTCAATCAACTCAAAATACCAGTCTAACTACCTTAGTGACAGTCTCAGACAGCTCGCAAGTCACAGCTGTTGTAACTGCTTCTACAATGTCACCTTCCAGTGTCAAGGCAACGTCTGACAATTTAAGCACTCCCTCACTGACTTCTACGAATCTTGAATCCGACTCCACCAGAGAGACTGAAGCATCGACTGTAATTCCTTCCCAAAGCACACCAAACCTCGCGACAACAGATGCCGCAATGACTCCAGACACCCCTCCATCTACCATGGTAACAAGATCGGATGAGTCACAAGTGACAACTGAAGGACTGACTTCCACTGAAATGACTGCTGAATCCGAACCACCTACGACAACCTCATCCTCTGTCACCTCAGCATTCACTACAAATGCAAGCATAGCCAACGAGACATCAAGTCCAGAACACACTTCAACCCACATGACTGCCCATACAACAGAAAGCACTGAGCTAACCCCCATCACCAAAACTACCATATTCACACCAACCCTGTCTTCAGCAATGTCACCTGAGAGCAAAGTGACCACCTCAGATATCTTCAGCACTCAAGTAATGTCTACAGCTTCAACAAACCCCCAATCTGGCTCAACCACAGGGGATGGAAGATCAACTGAAATGCCAACCGATGGCACTTCCACTCTTACCTCAGAAGAACCTCAATCAACTCAAAATACCAGTCTAACTACCTTAGTGACAGTCTCAGACAGCTCGCAAGTCACAGCTGTTGTAACTGCTTCTACAATGTCACCTTCCAGTGTCAAGGCAACGTCTGACAATTTAAGCACTCCCTCACTGACTTCTACGAATCTTGAATCCGACTCCACCAGAGAGACTGAAGCATCGACTGTAATTCCTTCCCAAAGCACACCAAACCTCGCGACAACAGATGCCGCAATGACTCCAGACACCCCTCCATCTACCATGGTAACGAGATCGGATGAGTCACAAGTGACAACTGAAGGACTGACTTCCACTGAAATGACTGCTGAATCCGAACCACCTACGACAACCTCATCCTCTGTCACCTCAGCATTCACTACAAATGCAAGCATAGCCAACGAGACATCAAGTCCAGAACACACTTCAACCCACATGACTGCCCATACAACAGAAAGCACTGAGCTAACCCCCATCACCAAAACTACCATATTCACACCAACCCTGTCTTCAGCAATGTCACCTGAGAGCAAAGTGACCACCTCAGATATCTTCAGCACTCAAGTAATGTCTACAGCTTCAACAAACCCCCAATCTGGCTCAACCACAGGGGATGGAAGATCAACTGAAATGCCAACCGATGGCACTTCCACTCTTACCTCAGAAGAACCTCAATCAACTCAAAATACCAGTCTAACTACCTTAGTGACAGTCTCAGACAGCTCGCAAGTCACAGCTGTTGTAACTGCTTCTACAATGTCACCTTCCAGTGTCAAGGCCACGTCTGACAATTTAAGCACTCCCTCACTGACTTCTACGAATCTTGAATCCGACTCCACCAGAGAGACTGAAGCATCGACTGTAATTCCTTCCCAAAGCACACCAAACCTCGCGACAACAGATGCCGCAATGACTCCAGACACCCCTCCATCTACCATGGTAACAAGATCGGATGAGTCACAAGTGACAACTGAAGGACTGACTTCCACTGAAATGACTGCTGAATCCGAACCACCTACGACAACCTCATCCTCTGTCACCTCAGCATTCACTACAAATGCAAGCATAGCCAACGAGACATCAAGTCCAGAACACACTTCAACCCACATGACTGCCCATACAACAGAAAGCACTGAGCTAACCCCCATCACCAAAACTACCATATTCACACCAACCCTGTCTTCAGCAATGTCACCTGAGAGCAAAGTGACCACCTCAGATATCTTCAGCACTCAAGTAATGTCTACAGCTTCAACAAACCCCCAATCTGGCTCAACCACAGGGGATGGAAGATCAACTGAAATGCCAACCGATGGCACTTCCACTCTTACCTCAGAAGAACCTCAATCAACTCAAAATACCAGTCTAACTACCTTAGTGACAGTCTCAGACAGCTCGCAAGTCACAGCTGTTGTAACTGCTTCTACAATGTCACCTTCCAGTGTCAAGGCAACGTCTGACAATTTAAGCACTCCCTCACTGACTTCTACGAATCTTGAATCCGACTCCACCAGAGAGACTGAAGCATCGACTGTAATTCCTTCCCAAAGCACACCAAACCTCGCGACAACAGATGCCGCAATGACTCCAGACACCCCTCCATCTACCATGGTAACGAGATCGGATGAGTCACAAGTGACAACTGAAGGACTGACTTCCACTGAAATGACTGCTGAATCCGAACCACCTACGACAACCTCATCCTCTGTCACCTCAGCATTCACTACAAATGCAAGCATAGCCAACGAGACATCAAGTCCAGAACACACTTCAACCCACATGACCGCCCATACAACAGAAAGCACTGAGCTAACCCCCATCACCACATCTACCACATTCACACCAACCCTGTCTTCAGCAATGTCACCTGAGAGCAAAGTGACCACCTCAGATATCTTCAGCACTCAAGTAATGTCTACAGCTTCAACAAACCCCCAATCTGGCTCAACCACAGGGGATGGAAGATCAACTGAAATGCCAACCGATGGCACTTCCACTCTTACCTCAGAAGAACCTCAATCAACTCAAAATACCAGTCTAACTACCTTAGTGACAGTCTCAGACAGCTCGCAAGTCACAGCTGTTGTAACTGCTTCTACAATGTCACCTTCCAGTGTCAAGGCAACGTCTGACAATTTAAGCACTCCCTCACTGACTTCTACGAATCTTGAATCCGACTCCACCAGAGAGACTGAAGCATCGACTGTAATTCCTTCCCAAAGCACACCAAACCTCGCGACAACAGATGCCGCAATGACTCCAGACACCCCTCCATCTACCATGGTAACGAGATCGGATGAGTCACAAGTGACAACTGAAGGACTGACTTCCACTGAAATGACTGCTGAATCCGAACCACCTACGACAACCTCATCCTCTGTCACCTCAGCATTCACTACAAATGCAAGCATAGCCAACGAGACATCAAGTCCAGAACACACTTCAACCCACATGACCGCCCATACAACAGAAAGCACTGAGCTAACCCCCATCACCACATCTACCACATTCACACCAACCCTGTCTTCAGCAATGTCACCTGAGAGCAAAGTGACCACCTCAGATATCTTCAGCACTCAAGTAATGTCTACAGCTTCAACAAACCCCCAATCTGGCTCAACCACAGGGGATGGAAGATCAACTGAAATGCCAACCGATGGCACTTCCACTCTTACCTCAGAAGAACCTCAATCAACTCAAAATACCAGTCTAACTACCTTAGTGACAGTCTCAGACAGCTCGCAAGTCACAGCTGTTGTAACTGCTTCTACAATGTCACCTTCCAGTGTCAAGGCAACGTCTGACAATTTAAGCACTCCCTCACTGACTTCTACGAATCTTGAATCCGACTCCACCAGAGAGACTGAAGCATCGACTGTAATTCCTTCCCAAAGCACACCAAACCTCGCGACAACAGATGCCGCAATGACTCCAGACACCCCTCCATCTACCATGGTAACGAGATCGGATGAGTCACAAGTGACAACTGAAGGACTGACTTCCACTGAAATGACTGCTGAATCCGAACCACCTACGACAACCTCATCCTCTGTCACCTCAGCATTCACTACAAATGCAAGCATAGCCAACGAGACATCAAGTCCAGAACACACTTCAACCCACATGACCGCCCATACAACAGAAAGCACTGAGCTAACCCCCATCACCACATCTACCACATTCACACCAACCCTGTCTTCAGCAATGTCACCTGAGAGCAAAGTGACCACCTCAGATATCTTCAGCACTCAAGTAATGTCTACAGCTTCAACAAACCCCCAATCTGGCTCAACCACAGGGGATGGAAGATCAACTGAAATGCCAACCGATGGCACTTCCACTCTTACCTCAGAAGAACCTCAATCAACTCAAAATACCAGTCTAACTACCTTAGTGACAGTCTCAGACAGCTCGCAAGTCACAGCTGTTGTAACTGCTTCTACAATGTCACCTTCCAGTGTCAAGGCAACGTCTGACAATTTAAGCACTCCCTCACTGACTTCTACGAATCTTGAATCCGACTCCACCAGAGAGACTGAAGCATCGACTGTAATTCCTTCCCAAAGCACACCAAACCTCGCGACAACAGATGCCGCAATGACTCCAGACACCCCTCCATCTACCATGGTAACAAGATCGGATGAGTCACAAGTGACAACTGAAGGGCTGACTTCCACTGAAATGACTGCTGAATCCGAACCACCTACGACAACCTCATCCTCTGTCACCTCAGCATTCACTACAAATGCAAGCATAGCCAACGAGACATCAAGTCCAGAACACACTTCAACCCACATGACCGCCCATACAACAGAAAGCACTGAGCTAACCCCCATCACCACATCTACCACATTCACACCAACCCTGTCTTCAGCAATGTCACCTGAGAGCAAAGTGACCACCTCAGATATCTTCAGCACTCAAGTAATGTCTACAGCTTCAACAAACCCCCAATCTGGCTCAACCACAGGGGATGGAAGATCAACTGAAATGCCAACCGATGGCACTTCCACTCTTACCTCAGAAGAACCTCAATCAACTCAAAATACCAGTCTAACTACCTTAGTGACAGTCTCAGACAGCTCGCAAGTCACAGCTGTTGTAACTGCTTCTACAATGTCACCTTCCAGTGTCAAGGCAACGTCTGACAATTTAAGCACTCCCTCACTGACTTCTACGAATCTTGAATCCGACTCCACCAGAGAGACTGAAGCATCGACTGTAATTCCTTCCCAAAGCACACCAAACCTCGCGACAACAGATGCCGCAATGACTCCAGACACCCCTCCATCTACCATGGTAACGAGATCGGATGAGTCACAAGTGACAACTGAAGGACTGACTTCCACTGAAATGACTGCTGAATCCGAACCACCTACGACAACCTCATCCTCTGTCACCTCAGCATTCACTACAAATGCAAGCATAGCCAACGAGACATCAAGTCCAGAACACACTTCAACCGACATGACTGCCCATACAACAGAAAGCACTGAGCTAACCCCCATCACCACATCTACCACATTCACACCAACCCTGTCTTCAGCAATGTCACCTGAGAGCAAAGTGACCACCTCAGATATCTTCAGCACTCAAGTAATGTCTACAGCTTCAACAAACCCCCAATCTGGCTCAACCACAGGGGATGGAAGATCAACTGAAATGCCAACCGATGGCACTTCCACTCTTACCTCAGAAGAACCTCAATCAACTCAAAATACCAGTCTAACTACCTTAGTGACAGTCTCAGACAGCTCGCAAGTCACAGCTGTTGTAACTGCTTCTACAATGTCACCTTCCAGTGTCAAGGCAACGTCTGACAATTTAAGCACTCTCTCACTGACTTCTACGAATCTTGAATCCGACTCCACCAGAGAGACTGAAGCATCGACTGTAATTCCTTCCCAAAGCACACCAAACCTCGCGACAACAGATGCCGCAATGACTCCAGACACCCCTCCATCTACCATGGTAACAAGATCGGATGAGTCACAAGTGACAACTGAAGGACTGACTTCCACTGAAATGACTGCTGAATCCGAACCACCTACGACAACCTCATCCTCTGTCACCTCAGCATTCACTACAAATGCAAGCATAGCCAACGAGACATCAAGTCCAGAACACACTTCAACCGACATGACTGCCCATACAACAGAAAGCACTGAGCTAACCCCCATCACCACATCTACCACATTCACACCAACCCTGTCTTCAGCAATGTCACCTGAGAGCAAAGTGACCACCTCAGATATCTTCAGCACTCAAGTAATGTCTACAGCTTCAACAAACCCCCAATCTGGCTCAACCACAGGGGATGGAAGATCAACTGAAATGCCAACCGATGGCACTTCCACTCTTACCTCAGAAGAACCTCAATCAACTCAAAATACCAGTCTAACTACCTTAGTGACAGTCTCAGACAGCTCGCAAGTCACAGCTGTTGTAACTGCTTCTACAATGTCACCTTCCAGTGTCAAGGCAACGTCTGACAATTTAAGCACTCCCTCACTGACTTCTACGAATCTTGAATCCGACTCCACCAGAGAGACTGAAGCATCGACTGTAATTCCTTCCCAAAGCACACCAAACCTCGCGACAACAGATGCCGCAATGACTCCAGACACCCCTCCATCTACCATGGTAACGAGATCGGATGAGTCACAAGTGACAACTGAAGGACTGACTTCCACTGAAATGACTGCTGAATCCGAACCACCTACGACAACCTCATCCTCTGTCACCTCAGCATTCACTACAAATGCAAGCATAGCCAACGAGACATCAAGTCCAGAACACACTTCAACCGACATGACTGCCCATACAACAGAAAGCACTGAGCTAACCCCCATCACCACATCTACCACATTCACACCAACCCTGTCTTCAGCAATGTCACCTGAGAGCAAAGTGACCACCTCAGATATCTTCAGCACTCAAGTAATGTCTACAGCTTCAACAAACCCCCAATCTGGCTCAACCACAGGGGATGGAAGATCAACTGAAATGCCAACCGATGGCACTTCCACTCTTACCTCAGAAGAACCTCAATCAACTCAAAATACCAGTCTAACTACCTTAGTGACAGTCTCAGACAGCTCGCAAGTCACAGCTGTTGTAACTGCTTCTACAATGTCACCTTCCAGTGTCAAGGCAACGTCTGACAATTTAAGCACTCCCTCACTGACTTCTACGAATCTTGAATCCGACTCCACCAGAGAGACTGAAGCATCGACTGTAATTCCTTCCCAAAGCACACCAAACCTCGCGACAACAGAGGCCGCAATGACTCCAGACACCCCTCCATCTACCATGGTAACAAGATCGGATGAGTCACAAGTGACAACTGAAGGGCTGACTTCCACTGAAATGACTGCTGAATCCGAACCACCTACGACAACCTCATCCTCTGTCACCTCAGCATTCACTACAAATGCAAGCATAGCCAACGAGACATCAAGTCCAGAACACACTTCAACCCACATGACCGCCCATACAACAGAAAGCACTGAGCTAACCCCCATCACCACATCTACCACATTCACACCAACCCTGTCTTCAGCAATGTCACCTGAGAGCAAAGTGACCACCTCAGATATCTTCAGCACTCAAGTAATGTCTACAGCTTCAACAAACCCCCAATCTGGCTCAACCACAGGGGATGGAAGATCAACTGAAATGCCAACCGATGGCACTTCCACTCTTACCTCAGAAGAACCTCAATCAACTCAAAATACCAGTCTAACTACCTTAGTGACAGTCTCAGACAGCTCGCAAGTCACCGCTTTTGTAACTGCTTCTACAATGTCACCTTCCAGTGTCAAGGCAACGTCTGACAATTTAAGCACTCCCTCACTGACTTCTACGAATCTTGAATCCGACTCCACCAGAGAGACTGAAGCATCGACTGTAATTCCTTCCCAAAGCACACCAAACCTCGCGACAACAGATGCCGCAATGACTCCAGACACCCCTCCATCTACCATGGTAACAAGATCGGATGAGTCACAAGTGACAACTGAAGGACTGACTTCCACTGAAATGACTGCTGAATCCGAACCACCTACGACAACTTCATCCTCTGTCACCTCAGCATTCACTACAAATGCAAGCATAGCCAACGAGACATCAAGTCCAGAACACACTTCAACCGACATGACTGCCCATACAACAGAAAGCACTGAGCTAACCCCCATCACCACATCTACCACATTCACACCAACCCTGTCTTCAGCAATGTCACCTGAGAGCAAAGTGACCACCTCAGATATCTTCAGCACTCAAGTAATGTCTACAGCTTCAACAAACCCCCAATCTGGCTCAACCACAGGGGATAGAAGATCAACTGAAATGCCAACCGATGGCACTTCCACTCTTACCTCAGAAGAACCTCAATCAACTCAAAATACCAGTCTAACTACCTTAGTGACAGTCTCAGACAGCTCGCAAGTCACAGCTGTTGTAACTGCTTCTACAATGTCACCTTCCAGTGTCAAGGCAACGTCTGACAATTTAAGCACTCCCTCACTGACTTCTACGAATCTTGAATCCGACTCCACCAGAGAGACTGAAGCATCGACTGTAATTCCTTCCCAAAGCACACCAAACCTCGCGACAACAGATGCCGCAATGACTCCAGACACCCCTCCATCTACCATGGTAACGAGATCGGATGAGTCACAAGTGACAACTGAAGGACTGACTTCCACTGAAATGACTGCTGAATCCGAACCACCTACGACAACCTCATCCTCTGTCACCTCAGCATTCACTACAAATGCAAGCATAGCCAACGAGACATCAAGTCCAGAACACACTTCAACCGACATGACTGCCCATACAACAGAAAGCACTGAGCTAACCCCCATCACCACATCTACCACATTCACACCAACCCTGTCTTCAGCAATGTCACCTGAGAGCAAAGTGACCACCTCAGATATCTTCAGCACTCAAGTAATGTCTACAGCTTCAACAAACCCCCAATCTGGCTCAACCACAGGGGATAGAAGATCAACTGAAATGCCAACCGATGGCACTTCCACTCTTACCTCAGAAGAACCTCAATCAACTCAAAATACCAGTCTAACTACCTTAGTGACAGTCTCAGACAGCTCGCAAGTCACAGCTGTTGTAACTGCTTCTACAATGTCACCTTCCAGTGTCAAGGCAACGTCTGACAATTTAAGCACTCCCTCACTGACTTCTACGAATCTTGAATCCGACTCCACCAGAGAGACTGAAGCATCGACTGTAATTCCTTCCCAAAGCACACCAAACCTCGCGACAACAGATGCCGCAATGACTCCAGACACCCCTCCATCTACCATGGTAACGAGATCGGATGAGTCACAAGTGACAACTGAAGGACTGACTTCCACTGAAATGACTGCTGAATCCGAACCACCTACGACAACCTCATCCTCTGTCACCTCAGCATTCACTACAAATGCAAGCATAGCCAACGAGACATCAAGTCCAGAACACACTTCAACCGACATGACTGCCCATACAACAGAAAGCACTGAGCTAACCCCCATCACCACATCTACCACATTCACACCAACCCTGTCTTCAGCAATGTCACCTGAGAGCAAAGGGACCACCTCAGATATCTTCAGCACTCAAGTAATGTCTACAGCTTCAACAAACCCCCAATCTGGCTCAACCACAGGGGATGGAAGATCAACTGAAATGCCAACCGATGGCACTTCCACTCTTACCTCAGAAGAACCTCAATCAACTCAAAATACCAGTCTAACTACCTTAGTGACAGTCTCAGACAGCTCGCAAGTCACAGCTGTTGTAACTGCTTCTACAATGTCACCTTCCAGTGTCAAGGCCACGTCTGACAATTTAAGCACTCCCTCACTGACTTCTACGAATCTTGAATCCGACTCCACCAGAGAGACTGAAGCATCGACTGTAATTCCTTCCCAAAGCACACCAAACCTCGCGACAACAGATGCCGCAATGACTCCAGACACCCCTCCATCTACCATGGTAACGAGATCGGATGAGTCACAAGTGACAACTGAAGGACTGACTTCCACTGAAATGACTGCTGAATCCGAACCACCTACGACAACCTCATCCTCTATCACCTCAGCATTCACTACAAATGCAAGCATAGCCAACGAGACATCAAGTCCAGAACACACTTCAACCCACATGACTGCCCATACAACAGAAAGCACTGAGCTAACCCCCATCACCAAAACTACCATATTCACACCAACCCTGTCTTCAGCAATGTCACCTGAGAGCAAAGTGACCACCTCAGATATCTTCAGCACTCAAGTAATGTCTACAGCTTCAACAAACCCCCAATCTGGCTCAACCACAGGGGATGGAAGATCAACTGAAATGCCAACCGATGGCACTTCCACTCTTACCTCAGAAGAACCTCAATCAACTCAAAATACCAGTCTAACTACCTTAGTGACAGTCTCAGACAGCTCGCAAGTCACAGCTGTTGTAACTGCTTCTACAATGTCACCTTCCAGTGTCAAGGCAACGTCTGACAATTTAAGCACTCCCTCACTGACTTCTACGAATCTTGAATCCGACTCCACCAGAGAGACTGAAGCATCGACTGTAATTCCTTCCCAAAGCACACCAAACCTCGCGACAACAGATGCCGCAATGACTCCAGACACCCCTCCATCTACCATGGTAACGAGATCGGATGAGTCACAAGTGACAACTGAAGGACTGACTTCCACTGAAATGACTGCTGAATCCGAACCACCTACGACAACCTCATCCTCTGTCACCTCAGCATTCACTACAAATGCAAGCATAGCCAACGAGACATCAAGTCCAGAACACACTTCAACCCACATGACCGCCCATACAACAGAAAGCACTGAGCTAACCCCCATCACCACATCTACCACATTCACACCAACCCTGTCTTCAGCAATGTCACCTGAGAGCAAAGTGACCACCTCAGATATCTTCAGCACTCAAGTAATGTCTACAGCTTCAACAAACCCCCAATCTGGCTCAACCACAGGGGATGGAAGATCAACTGAAATGCCAACCGATGGCACTTCCACTCTTACCTCAGAAGAACCTCAATCAACTCAAAATACCAGTCTAACTACCTTAGTGACAGTCTCAGACAGCTCGCAAGTCACAGCTGTTGTAACTGCTTCTACAATGTCACCTTCCAGTGTCAAGGCAACGTCTGACAATTTAAGCACTCCCTCACTGACTTCTACGAATCTTGAATCCGACTCCACCAGAGAGACTGAAGCATCGACTGTAATTCCTTCCCAAAGCACACCAAACCTCGCGACAACAGATGCCGCAATGACTCCAGACACCCCTCCATCTACCATGGTAACAAGATCGGATGAGTCACAAGTGACAACTGAAGGGCTGACTTCCACTGAAATGACTGCTGAATCCGAACCACCTACGACAACCTCATCCTCTGTCACCTCAGCATTCACTACAAATGCAAGCATAGCCAACGAGACATCAAGTCCAGAACACACTTCAACCCACATGACCGCCCATACAACAGAAAGCACTGAGCTAACCCCCATCACCACATCTACCACATTCACACCAACCCTGTCTTCAGCAATGTCACCTGAGAGCAAAGTGACCACCTCAGATATCTTCAGCACTCAAGTAATGTCTACAGCTTCAACAAACCCCCAATCTGGCTCAACCACAGGGGATGGAAGATCAACTGAAATGCCAACCGATGGCACTTCCACTCTTACCTCAGAAGAACCTCAATCAACTCAAAATACCAGTCTAACTACCTTAGTGACAGTCTCAGACAGCTCGCAAGTCACAGCTGTTGTAACTGCTTCTACAATGTCACCTTCCAGTGTCAAGGCAACGTCTGACAATTTAAGCACTCCCTCACTGACTTCTACGAATCTTGAATCCGACTCCACCAGAGAGACTGAAGCATCGACTGTAATTCCTTCCCAAAGCACACCAAACCTCGCGACAACAGATGCCGCAATGACTCCAGACACCCCTCCATCTACCATGGTAACAAGATCGGATGAGTCACAAGTGACAACTGAAGGGCTGACTTCCACTGAAATGACTGCTGAATCCGAACCACCTACGACAACCTCATCCTCTGTCACCTCAGCATTCACTACAAATGCAAGCATAGCCAACGAGACATCAAGTCCAGAACACACTTCAACCCACATGACCGCCCATACAACAGAAAGCACTGAGCTAACCCCCATCACCACATCTACCACATTCACACCAACCCTGTCTTCAGCAATGTCACCTGAGAGCAAAGTGACCACCTCAGATATCTTCAGCACTCAAGTAATGTCTACAGCTTCAACAAACCCCCAATCTGGCTCAACCACAGGGGATGGAAGATCAACTGAAATGCCAACCGATGGCACTTCCACTCTTACCTCAGAAGAACCTCAATCAACTCAAAATACCAGTCTAACTACCTTAGTGACAGTCTCAGACAGCTCGCAAGTCACAGCTGTTGTAACTGCTTCTACAATGTCACCTTCCAGTGTCAAGGCAACGTCTGACAATTTAAGCACTCTCTCACTGACTTCTACGAATCTTGAATCCGACTCCACCAGAGAGACTGAAGCATCGACTGTAATTCCTTCCCAAAGCACACCAAACCTCGCGACAACAGATGCCGCAATGACTCCAGACACCCCTCCATCTACCATGGTAACAAGATCGGATGAGTCACAAGTGACAACTGAAGGACTGACTTCCACTGAAATGACTGCTGAATCCGAACCACCTACGACAACCTCATCCTCTGTCACCTCAGCATTCACTACAAATGCAAGCATAGCCAACGAGACATCAAGTCCAGAACACACTTCAACCGACATGACTGCCCATACAACAGAAAGCACTGAGCTAACCCCCATCACCACATCTACCACATTCACACCAACCCTGTCTTCAGCAATGTCACCTGAGAGCAAAGTGACCACCTCAGATATCTTCAGCACTCAAGTAATGTCTACAGCTTCAACAAACCCCCAATCTGGCTCAACCACAGGGGATGGAAGATCAACTGAAATGCCAACCGATGGCACTTCCACTCTTACCTCAGAAGAACCTCAATCAACTCAAAATACCAGTCTAACTACCTTAGTGACAGTCTCAGACAACTCGCAAGTCACAGCTGTTGTAACTGCTTCTACAATGTCACCTTCCAGTGTCAAGGCAACGTCTGACAATTTAAGCACTCCCTCACTGACTTCTACGAATCTTGAATCCGACTCCACCAGAGAGACTGAAGCATCGACTGTAATTCCTTCCCAAAGCACACCAAACCTCGCGACAACAGATGCCGCAATGACTCCAGACACCCCTCCATCTACCATGGTAACAAGATCGGATGAGTCACAAGTGACAACTGAAGGACTGACTTCCACTGAAATGACTGCTGAATCCGAACCACCTACGACAACCTCATCCTCTGTCACCTCAGCATTCACTACAAATGCAAGCATAGCCAACGAGACATCAAGTCCAGAACACACTTCAACCGACATGACTGCCCATACAACAGAAAGCACTGAGCTAACCCCCATCACCACATCTACCACATTCACACCAACCCTGTCTTCAGCAATGTCACCTGAGAGCAAAGTGACCACCTCAGATATCTTCAGCACTCAAGTAATGTCTACAGCTTCAACAAACCCCCAATCTGGCTCAACCACAGGGGATGGAAGATCAACTGAAATGCCAACCGATGGCACTTCCACTCTTACCTCAGAAGAACCTCAATCAACTCAAAATACCAGTCTAACTACCTTAGTGACAGTCTCAGACAGCTCGCAAGTCACAGCTGTTGTAACTGCTTCTACAATGTCACCTTCCAGTGTCAAGGCAACGTCTGACAATTTAAGCACTCCCTCACTGACTTCTACGAATCTTGAATCCGACTCCACCAGAGAGACTGAAGCATCGACTGTAATTCCTTCCCAAAGCACACCAAACCTCGCGACAACAGAGGCCGCAATGACTCCAGACACCCCTCCATCTACCATGGTAACAAGATCGGATGAGTCACAAGTGACAACTGAAGGGCTGACTTCCACTGAAATGACTGCTGAATCCGAACCACCTACGACAACCTCATCCTCTGTCACCTCAGCATTCACTACAAATGCAAGCATAGCCAACGAGACATCAAGTCCAGAACACACTTCAACCCACATGACCGCCCATACAACAGAAAGCACTGAGCTAACCCCCATCACCACATCTACCACATTCACACCAACCCTGTCTTCAGCAATGTCACCTGAGAGCAAAGTGACCACCTCAGATATCTTCAGCACTCAAGTAATGTCTACAGCTTCAACAAACCCCCAATCTGGCTCAACCACAGGGGATGGAAGATCAACTGAAATGCCAACCGATGGCACTTCCACTCTTACCTCAGAAGAACCTCAATCAACTCAAAATACCAGTCTAACTACCTTAGTGACAGTCTCAGACAGCTCGCAAGTCACCGCTTTTGTAACTGCTTCTACAATGTCACCTTCCAGTGTCAAGGCAACGTCTGACAATTTAAGCACTCCCTCACTGACTTCTACGAATCTTGAATCCGACTCCACCAGAGAGACTGAAGCATCGACTGTAATTCCTTCCCAAAGCACACCAAACCTCGCGACAACAGATGCCGCAATGACTCCAGACACCCCTCCATCTACCATGGTAACGAGATCGGATGAGTCACAAGTGACAACTGAAGGACTGACTTCCACTGAAATGACTGCTGAATCCGAACCACCTACGACAACCTCATCCTCTGTCACCTCAGCATTCACTACAAATGCAAGCATAGCCAACGAGACATCAAGTCCAGAACACACTTCAACCGACATGACCGCCCATACAACAGAAAGCACTGAGCTAACCCCCATCACCACATCTACCACATTCACACCAACCCTGTCTTCAGCAATGTCACCTGAGAGCAAAGTGACCACCTCAGATATCTTCAGCACTCAAGTAATGTCTACAGCTTCAACAAACCCCCAATCTGGCTCAACCACAGGGGATGGAAGATCAACTGAAATGCCAACCGATGGCACTTCCACTCTTACCTCAGAAGAACCTCAATCAACTCAAAATACCAGTCTAACTACCTTAGTGACAGTCTCAGACAGCTCGCAAGTCACAGCTGTTGTAACTGCTTCTACAATGTCACCTTCCAGTGTCAAGGCAACGTCTGACAATTTAAGCACTCCCTCACTGACTTCTACGAATCTTGAATCCGACTCCACCAGAGAGACTGAAGCATCGACTGTAATTCCTTCCCAAAGCACACCAAACCTCGCGACAACAGAGGCCGCAATGACTCCAGACACCCCTCCATCTACCATGGTAACAAGATCGGATGAGTCACAAGTGACAACTGAAGGGCTGACTTCCACTGAAATGACTGCTGAATCCGAACCACCTACGACAACCTCATCCTCTGTCACCTCAGCATTCACTACAAATGCAAGCATAGCCAACGAGACATCAAGTCCAGAACACACTTCAACCCACATGACTGCCCATACAACAGAAAGCACTGAGCTAACCCCCATCACCACATCTACCACATTCACACCAACCCTGTCTTCAGCAATGTCACCTGAGAGCAAAGTGACCACAGAGGATGGAATATTAACTGAAACGACAACTACTATCACAACCCATTTGACACTGATTTCAAGCCTCACCACAAAAATTCAGTCAACAACTCCATTGGTTCATCAATCGACAACAGTCCCCTCTGCACATTCAAATACTTCCATGTCAATTATCCCAACATCAACTGTAACTATTCTGTGCAAAGAAGATGACTGTAACTGTTTTGGAGCTCCTTGTGTATTCAATGACACATTTGGAAGATGTATATGCAACTGCTTGGATTTCACCTTTGGAGATACATGTATCTTCGGGAACAACGAAATCACTGCTGCATTAGGTGAATTTTCCAGTCCCATACTTGTTACAAGATTCAAATAAATTAACAAATTAGCAGTGTACATTGCATGTTGACACTTAACTAATGTTGAATTGTATAAACATTTTATTGTGTAACTGTTTAAGCCTTAGCTTGTGTAGTTTATCTCACACCTACAACCGACAACTTTTGTAAAAATTATAGTACTGCTAACATTGTCAATGAATATGCTTTAAGTATGCTCTAATCACATTTTCCATGTGTATACTGCATAAATGATAACCGAGACATCATGCCTATTTATTTGCAGATATTAAATCAGTGCCCACCAGAAAGCTGAACATCTCTTTGAGAATTGACATAGAATTTCATCCTGCTTACAGTGATCTACACTCCACAGAATCTTTTTCATTCATCAATGCATTGATCAAAGAGGTGCAGTATAAAATATATTATTGCATTTTATGTTGTATTGCAAGCATTATAGCATTGTTTATACACATCTAACACCCTCTTGATTTTTTCAGCTAATGGTTCTCTGCATGAAAGCAGATCCACAAAACTTTAAGAATGTAGAAGTTATCAATCTCAGGTAGGGGGCCATCATGTGATGTACCTGAGTGTGATGTGGATCAGTCTCCTATGTCAACTCTTGTTTTTTTTCTCCATTTTTAGAAGAGGAAGTGTCATTGCGGACACTGAAGTTCAATACAACTATCCCAACAATGACTCTCTAATACATTTTCTAAACACTGGATTGAAATCCACGTTGCTAAATATCCTAAATAACACAAATAACTTGAATAACATTAGTCAAGCCTTTGGGAATGTGAGCGTGGAAGTGAGGAATATCGCCTTACAGCCAACAGAAATTATGAGTGAGTACTGTTTTGTCATTAAATCCTTTCAATTAATCAGAATTTGTTTTATTACAATGCATACAATTTACTCAGATATATCCAATAAATATGATCCTTTACAGATATCACAGATCTTAGGCCATACATCACCTGCCATGAGAAATTTGCCAACTACACTCCAGAAGTCTCTGATGGCTCTTGGAAGTGTCATGGTCCTTGTTTGAGAAACCGTAATTACTGTAATGGACATGGACAATGCCTCAACAATATACAAACGGGACCAATCTGTCGGTGAGAATTCTTTTGGGGGGGATTCTTAAGATAAAACTTTGTATATGCTGGTTTGGAATAGATTCAAATTTGACAGACTATAGCACTTTTTCTGGTCTGTTCAGCCAGTAAAACTGTTCACATTGTTAGTATCTAATCAACGTCTATACTTACTCTCCATCCAACACAGGTGCTATGAGTCTGGAGTGGAGCAATACACTGGACCTCAGTGTGAAATGTTCCACTGGGGCCCAGGGTTCTATGGTGCTGTCTTTGGATCATTGTCGGCAGCTCTTCTCCTCGTGGTCGTAGTCATTGTGGTCATTGTTCTTCGCACGAGGCATCAAGGAATATGGTCCGTTATGTTAAAATAATAAAATACACGGTGTCCTGACTGCAGATGTGGATAGAAGCTTTCAAAAAGTGTCTGTTTTGTTTGGACTACATTTTGTGTTTCAATATATTGTCTTGTTTAATTCCCTGTGTATTTAGGAACTGGGAGCAGTCACCCAGAGCCCGCAGACTGAGTGCTCTCGATGAGGACTTCTTTGACTTCTCAAACCCAGGTCTGCTTCACTCTTCTTCTTTTCTTCCTCTCCTTGGACCAAACTGACACGTTTTCACCAAAGTAAATGCACTTGTATTTTGTTTCATAATAGACTCTGCATCCAGTAATCTACCTGGCAGAAGCAGAGAGTACAACATAAAAAACAATCTAGGTTTTGTAGGAGATTCTACCCCAGGGGTTTTCAGACCACATCTTGAGCATGTGGACACATCATTAAATGTAAGTTAATTTGCTGATATGCACCCATTTGAAAATTAATCAATGGCTATATCATTCACACATCTTCCCCATATCTCTGTCCTCAGATGAGGACTAAACGTCCAGAGATCGGTTCTTGACAGAGTAAATCTACTGGGAGCTGCCTGATTGATTTTCGATTTGAATAAAAAGCTGTATTTATTATCATGTTTAATTTCAGTTTCTAAATCATTTTTGACATAATAAAAATTTTATTTTTAATTTCATACCTTTTAAACTGTAATGTCAATAATATTTTAATAAGCAGTAAAGCGATTTGCAGGATTTTGGGCCACACCATCACTGGCATGAATTCATTTAATTTAATCTATTTCGAATTGAGGTCATGGTTAAACATGGTTAAAACATTTGTTAGCACACTTAAGCCAGAGACCACAAATCATGAAAGAAAGAAAGAAAGAAAGAAAGAAAGAAGAAAGAAACAATTTCCCCTTGCTGATTTTTTCTTTTTTTTTCTTTTGGTTGCCCATAGAAATGTCCTCCCAGCTATTTTAACCTATATGTCTGGACTTCCCAACCCTGTTCCTGGAAAGTAGGTTTTCGCTCCAGTCCCTGTAGTTCAGCTTATCAGCAAGCAAATCATTATAATCAGGCGAACTGGATCAGGGTTGTAAAGAAATACTGCAGGACGGTAACTCTCCAGGAGTAGGGTTGGCAGCCCTGCTTTAGATTTGGATCCTTGTTCATTACAAACGTTTTCCACTAGAGGGAGCGCCTGCTTCTATAATGTTCCCCCATCAATTGTAGAACGTTGCATAGAACAGCAAAATATAAGCTCACATCTATTCGTTCATGTACATGCCATTTAGCTATTCGTTGACAGGTCATTGGCACTACCAAAACACATTTTCCCTTTTGAGTCAACAATATCTTTCCCCTGCCCTCACCACCAGCATGGTGCCCCTATGCTGGTGGTGTAATCTAAAGCCTGGATCTACCCAGGTGGGGTTATTTGTTTTTAAATGTTTTCCTTTCTTCAAGGTTTACTTCCATTTTGCCTTTGAACATGTTTTTCTACACCCAAAAGATCATTTGAACAGGCATGTATACCTCCCTTTCCTCAATCACTGCAACACAAATCATTTCTTCTCAAGTTGTAATCAGACCCATTACCATGCGCCCGTCAACCTACCCACACACCTAACCGAACACACACACCTCCTTGTGCTGCAGGATTGTGTAATAGACTCAGACATGGCAAGTGCACTGATGTATGCCTAGACTTCCGCGGGCAAAGCAGCAGACGTTATATAATAATGAATGGAGCAATAACCGTAATGAGGATAATAATAGTGTCCATAAAAGTATGTGCCACAGGGTACTCCTCACACCGAATCAGCGTTAGGGTTGAACAGATGAGCAATCCTTTAACACCGAAATGTGTCTCTTGTCTCTCAGGTTGTTGATAGACCGACAGGCAACCACAGTTTTGTGCAGAAAACAAACCACATTTCATGAATTCCCAAAAACCCATCACAGACACCAGATTCAAGACTTGGTTGTGTATTTTGCTGTATAACTTGATCGTAGTGTCACATCCTGCCCTTGGTAGACAGCGCACTTGGACAGCCCTTGTCACTGTTGCCATGGTCACCACCTATGCTGTCACCAGGCAGCTCACCTGGGAGGGGACAGTGTCGTGTGAAGCCAGGGGCTGGCAGGTAGCCTAGATCATTGCTGTCTATTGTTCTGCTGAGGGGATAGGCCTTGATCTCACAGCCGCCAGCTCACTAGCCAGACACACTCATATGTCAATAATGTACATCTTAGGGGACTTTATAGAATGTTTTGTTCATTACAACAAGTTCGTTTGTGATGAGGACCTTTATCCGTATTAGTTGATCATGAGCGTTTACAAGGTGTGGTGACATGGGCAGACAGCTGGAAACCATCTCCCCGTTCTCACACAAAAATAATAAAAAGGAATGAAAGTCACTCTTCTGTTGCTCAGCCTTCCACCCATGACAGCAAACATGTCACTGGGAACCAGGAAGAGGTAAGCAAAGTACCCTTATCTGGCTGGCTGGAAGACTTGGCCTTTATGTTGGAGGACATCCTTACTTGGACAAATACAAACTTTTACGAATCATACGGTAATAATGAGGTGGAACGGATATATTTTGGAAATGAAAAACAAAAGCCAGCCTCTGTCTATCTGTAGAGCAATCACCTTCCTCTCTCGTCCTCTCCGTCTGGATGCAAGCCAGGGGTAATGAGGTGCAGTGTGTGGGTGTGAGGGTGATGAAACAGGCCAAACAGCTGAATCAGAGTCCATTTCACACTCAAATAGAATAAAACAGACAATGGACACATTCATAAATAAGTTGGTTTATTTGTTCCTTTTTTTAAAGACTATACATCAATCAACTATTTATTATGACAAGTGGAATTATGTTAAATACTGAACACAGCATACTGTGCTCCCAGTGCATGTGTTTTCACCACAGTAGAGAATGTCAGCTGTACTTCATGAACTAGTCTTCATTTGATTTCTTAATTTCTGATAAGACATGGGAACAGGTTAAGATTAAATAACATATCAGTGTACAATGTATGTAAACGTTTAAGAAAAAAAAGCAAGGCATTAGCCATGGTTTGTTTCCCTTCACAAAGAAGAGAGATTAAAAAAACATACTTCAATGACCGTTTGACCTTAGAGCTAATGTGTTTTACACCTTTTTTTCTAATTGGGGTTAATTATGCACTTGCTACATTTACCATGTCATCAAGATGGTTCACGAATAATCTGTCATAATAAAATCCATATCATTTCCTGGCTGCCAGCAGCCAAAGTCTCAGGGACCACACCTACTGCAATCATGTCAGGCAGGAATGCATGTGCAGAACAGGAAAGTCTGTGTCAGTCAGGCAAGCCCCACATTCTGCGTAATACCTCAATGTTATCAGGTGATCCTAGCATCTCTGTAATCAGGGATCTCTTATTGTAGGACAAGACAATCCAACGCAAACACTCGTCATTCTGTGCAACACACTGTGAAGCAAGGAATCAACTCACAGCAAAGTAGAACTTTGTATGAGCATGTTTAGACCCCGGGAAGGGATTTTAGTACTGCTTTAATGTAGAATCAGTGATTTCCAAGGGTTACTGTTCACGGGCAACAATTGACAAATGATGTGGGTTTGTATAATATTGGTTAGTAATATCATTAGAGGTAGTACTCAAGGCAAGTTACTAGTTGCAGACAATGACTCACAGCTTGACCAACGACTGAGCTCCGAACATTTGACATAGTTCAGTAAGTAAAGCATACATTCACATATGTCCTTCAGGCCATTCTCTGTGCAACAAAAAAGACTTGCACACTGAACGACAGTAATATAGAGATGAGTTTGCGCTTAACTGCTGTGTACATTAAGCAGTGCTGGAAACAGGCAGAGCAAAGTAACAAATATTGTTAACCCAAATTTTCTACAGTGCGGTAGAAACTCATACTCAGCATGCACACACACACACACACACACACACACACACACACACACACACACACACACACGAACACAAGCTGCACCTGACTACAGGGGAAACATGCTCACATTTGCGATAATCCTCTTCCCACACTGGTACACCGTTAATGTCCCGTGTTGGAGACAGAGACAAACAAAAACACAGCTTCAAACATGAAAGAAGCAACTACATCGATTTAGCATGCTTCCATTAACGCATATTCATGTATGTATGTCCTATAGAAATTACTTTGGGGATTTGCATGTAAATATCCTTCATTGAGTTTCAAACTATGGTTTAAGCACACAGGCCTCCTCTTCTTTAGACTTCATCGGCAGAACACGAGACACATGGATGTTTTTACTGACCCTTTGTCCTTTATGTTCTGAGACACAAAAGCAACGCAGAGAACACGATAACCATACCTATCAACCGCAAAACACTGAGAACCGAAGGTACAAGACCAGCTCACACCTAATAAAAACTGCACCACTGTATCAGCAAAACAGTACAATATTGAACATTCTGAAATAGTAATCATATCAAAAATAGTATCTCTAAAACTGTTAAATACCATCCACACTCAGAGTGGTAATGCATTTCTTGATTGCCGTTCCAACATTTCCAGTAACTGCAAACAGTATATGCCAAATACATACACTCTGTTTCGGAATACGGTTGTGGGTAAAACCTTCGTTTTTTCAACCAGTTCCTGTAAAAGCAGCAGTAAGCAATTGAAGGCTTCGAGACTTTTTGTTTCCCCAAGTGGTTGTTGCTCATGTTACATCAGAGTCATTTTCACTTTTGTGAGCTCCATATAAATCAAACTATATCCACACGTGCTTTCCTTCTAGTTTGGCAGTCCCATTGTGAGTCTGGGCCCTCTTCGCTGCGGGCCCCTGCAGAGTCTGAGCTGTCTAAGCCCCGGAGGAACTTCTCCAGGCAAGGCTTGTCTAGATATGCAGGGCGCTGTGGAAGCAGGAAGTAGTGAGTGGTGCTCGACTTCCTGCCGTGCTCGATGACAGGCAGGATGCAGGGCGAGCCCTCACTGTTCTGTCTCTGCAAGCCCCGGCTCACGTACTTCGGGTCCGGGGCGAAGCTCTGTGTGGGGGGCATCACCCCGTTGAGGTATGTGGGGAGGCTCTTGGGGCTGGGGGTGCGGGAGCTGCCTTGGGCCAGAGGATCCCTGGGTGGAACCTTCGGGGGTCTGTCTTCGTCGCTGTAAGCCCCGGAGGAGACCTCAGCTGACCAGCGGCGGTAGTCTGCCGACTTGACGGGACGCGGAGGGATGGGGACACGGGGCGGGACCTCCGGTTTGTCCATGGCCTGGCTCTGGACGTAGGCATGGCGATGGCGGCAGGACAGCCGCAGCGAGGTGGGCTTGTTGAAGGAGCCAGCCGGGCCAGAGTGGGACCGACGGAGCTTAATCTGGTTCCGCTCCTGCTGCCTCTGACAAGCCACGACTGGAGGCTCGGGGGGCTCCGGGGGCTTCTGCTCCTCCTGCTGCTCCTGCTGCACCTCCTGCTGCACCTCCTGCTGCCTGGGCTGCTCTGCTGACGGGCCCTCGAAGTAGGCATAGTTGATCTGCCCACAGCCCCTGAAACTGCGGTGGCTGGGGAGCCCGTAGCGGAAGGTGGAAGGCTTGGGGCACGGCTGTCCAGGCACCAGGCAGCGGCTGTCGTCCGAGCTGGTGTAGAGCTCCACTTCATGGTCCATGGCCTGGTCTGGGGAGACGTCTGCCCGGATAGGAAGGGGTAGAGGGGGCAGAGGCTTGGCACAGCGGCCGGGTGTCTGTGGGGGGCTGCTGCGCTCGTACACAGACAACCTCTGGAAGCACGGGACCACCTGGTCGTCCTCTGCCGGGCTGGGGGAGGAGGGCTCATGGCTGGATGATAGGGATAGCTGGGTGGGCCGGGATTTCTTTGGAGGTAGCCTCTGTGCAGTGGGACTGTGTTTATTCCCTGCAGAGGATTGATCAAACAACCAGATCAATATAAGACACTACAGTTTGAACCACAGTGTAAAATATAACACACCTGTACACAGCACAAGCACAATAGCAGATGGGGCTTAGATTCCAGTGCTTGTGTAAGACTACAGAACATATGCAGTAACTGAGGGTTTCTACTGTAGCAGTGATGCATTTTGGAGGTCTACACACAGACACACTGTAATTATCACCAAGCACGAAACCATCTCTCGCTGTTTTGTTAAAACATTCCCCAGGATATATTTAGCAAGAGTAGGTCAGATCGACCAGCCTCCCCCTTCCCTCTCGTTGTAGAAACGCGAGAACTTCACACTAAATATTTATCATTTGGCTAAAACTCTTATGCGTGCCCACATCAGGCTCTGTGTATTGTATCTAGGGCAGCAAGAGTAAACAGCAAGAGTGCTGCTTCCTCTCTGTCTAACCAAGAAGCTAGAACACGGGCCCATAAAAACGTGGTGTTCTGCTACTTAAGTGTGTTTGTGTGTGTTTACTTACTGTCCAGACTGAGTGATGGTGGAAGGGACACGGGCTGCTTTGTGCGGAGGCTGTACTCCGTGTGCGAGGAGTCCATACTAAAGTACAAACTGTAAAAAAAGAAAACACAAAAATGACTATCAATGTAATAGTCTCTCTCTCTCTCTCTCTCTCTCTCTCTCTCTGGTCATACTTATCAGCATTCACAGCATGGGCAGCTTGCTAAGATACATGCATACGTCACCACCATCAATAACATAACAAAGAAACATCAGCACATTTTTGCAACTTTAACACAAATGCAAAGTCCTTCTTTGCTCCGTGGTTTTTCGTCAACATCACATAATGCCTAGTTAGCACTCACTTGTTGAGGTCGTGCTGATGGCTCCACGAGGGTTTGGATCCAGCCATGCTGTGGCAGTAGCTGCCCCGCAGGAAGGGCAAGGAGCTCTGTGCGGGTAAACAGATCTTCTGTGCACTCAGGCCCACTGTGGACATGCTCCAGGCACAATCGGATCGCATCAAAGCCAGGAAACGCTGGACTGGCCCGGCCGGCTGAGGTAACGGTTGCTCCTGCTTCTTGTTTCTGGAAGACGGCACAAGAAACAAGAAGACATGAATGACAGGAGAAGTGACAGCTGGTGACACAACATTGCTGCTGAGTGGATATCTAGAGGAAAGATCTCCCAGAAAATACAATATTCTGGTTGTTCCTCCTCCTCCTCTTCCTCCTCCCCCTGAAGGCTGCCTATCTGCTTGGCCTCTAATTAAAGATCCGTGGCCTTGTGGCTCAGACCCAGGCCGGTACTGCTTTTCACACCACAAGGAGAAGCATTCTCCTGGGCTTTCGGGGCTGAGGAATGACAAACTCCTGCTTTGACGGGGACTTAAAGAAACTTGGCCTGACAAGCCCGGGGGACACAGCTCTTAGTGCAACACATGGCCAAATGTTCCTCTGGTTGCTTCAGACCAAATCTAGGTGCATGGTTCAGTACACAACCACATGTTGTCATACTTCAGAGTACAAAAGGATCCTTGTGAACTGTGTTATGGTTTTTGGCTATTTGAAGATATTATTACACGTGTATTAAGGGTGTATAATAAGATTAATATCATGGAATATTGCAAACATGTTTATGTGTATATCACCCTTACACCTGTATTGAACTACATACACATTTCATCTTACTTAATTGGGTGTACTACAGTTCTTTGTACATACACCACGTATAAAAAAACCTGTCTAGATTAGTTTTCGTATAGTTTCATATACAACATGGCCCTCTAAAGATTGTGCTTTCTCAACCTCCCTCCCTCTTTCTGTCTCTCACTGACTGACTGACTGACAGGAGGACTGAGAGGGCCTCGGCTCTTCCTGTAACCAGAGATGTGCCTGGTGTTGCAAGCGCATGTCAGCTGACCTGGATGTTCGTGTCATGTCAGATGTGTGTCAGGCCTGAGTAAACAAAGACAGCCAGGCCCACTGGAAGGAAAACACAGGAATTCACACATTTCTGTGGGACTAACACAGCCAAAAATCCATGGATTATGGACCACTTCTGGATTGCAACAAAATGTGAAACTAAAGGCAACACACCTAAAACAAAAAACGTAATCGTACATGCTCTGACAAAAAAAACGACTTACTCTGAATCAGATTGTCTTTTTGAATCTAAACACTGACATCACCTAAACTTCAGAAAACACTGGGATTTGGAGAATGTTCCATGGTCAGGTAGCCAGGTGAATATATAGAAACCTGATGCTCATGATGACAAGTTACCATTTAGGGTCAGACTGAGCAGACACTGTTAACTTCCTCACACACTATTTTCATTCAAATAATTTCCATATATTCAATAAGCATCACAGTAATTTCCTAATGTCATAAAAAATGTATTCCTATATGTAGCTTAAACCCAGGGTTAAGATCGACAACAATGCTCCCTGAACAATCACCTTCCTGACAGTGAAACAAAAGCCCCCCCCCAAAGAATTTGCTTCAGACAAACATGTCTCCATCACATCATTCTCACCATCCTGACATGTTCCTCTCCTAACATGTTGTCCCCTGGAGACTCTGTGTCCAGGATGACAAGATGCACAGACAGCTGGCGAGGAACCAAAGCTCTAAAACAACAAGCCAGACATCTCTAGACTCCGGACAGTGGCTCTGGCCAAACTGCCCATCGAGGCATCCCATCCCTGTGGCCAGGCCAGGGGCCTTGGATTCGGTTCGATGGGCGGCCTGCGAATCTGATCCTGGGTAATGACCCCCGAGGGGCTTGTACTTCCTGTAGCAACAGGTGCAAAGACTGTCCGTCCTGACAGCTAACTGACCGTGGTGTGTTTACAGGAAGCAGGATTATGCCAATGGCGTGTCCAGAGGCCTATCACGAATGGACATGGGTATTTGTAGAAGAGCGCAGTTCATTTCAGACTGGGTATAGGACTGCTTATAGACGTGATCCTATGCATGTTTGCATAATGGTACACACAGAATCAATGTACTTAGCTGAACTGTGGCATAGGTTATGCTAAACCACCTGCATGGAGGAAATCATTTTCTTACATGGGCTATTAGTTGTATCATGCGTTGTCATCTACATGCCATCATATGAGAAAAAATAATCCTCACATGCTCAAATCATGTATTATTACATTTGGTTTGATTGAAATCAAATAGGAGACATACTTTGGCTACGTATCAGATGAGTCTGACTGGTAGATAAATATAGTGAAGCACGGTGGATTCCAGTGGATTACTGGAAATAAACTACATTTATACTCCAGATGGTAATTAAGATATCAGTCACAACATAGAAAGAAGAAGTTTACACCTACTATGATAACCCCTCAGCGGTTTCTAAGCAACCATACCCGCTCTACCTGTGCTGCAAGCCAACACGACGCGCACTCCCACTCGCTTTACCGGATCGAGATCATAATTGTTAAATCTGTGACTCACATCATCACAACATAGCCTTACGTTTTTCTAATCTGAATGATGAATGATGAAATCAGAGTGGATCCTTGCTTTAACAGAAAAATTCTTCATCATAGCCTCAAAAACTCGCACCCACAAGCCAATCAATCAGTTTACCATATTCATTGAGTCATTCTAGAGGCAGACATAATTATATTAAGTCATGATACAGAAGTACAACATCACTGTCAATTTGTACCTTATTTAATGAACTACAAATCAGCACAAGTAGCCTTCTGAAAGCAAACCCATTGTCCCATTTACTGCGCGCCCGTGAGAAAAAAGCTCTGAGGCTGTAGCCTGCTCTGTAGTTGGGATACAAGATAGCACCGATCACTGTGCTGTCGTCATCCATACCAAGAACATATAGAACTACGAGTCAAGTCAATTCGTGTTGTTTTCAAGGCTCACCTCAATGTGCTCCGTTTTCCACGTCGCTGTCACTTAGCAGTCTCTAGAATCCTCTGGCGCACAGTTAAAGCCCCCGTATGTTGTGGCGAACCGGTAACGTGTCAGGCAGGTTAAAAGTTATTCTGTACCACTATGCAAAGAACGTCGGCGCAATAATGATACTGTGGATATTATGTGTGACTTTGAAATAGACTACTATTGTTGTGGCCGATGTTCTTTTAAGCTCCAGCACACTACATGGACACACTTGCTCCGCCTTCACTTAAAGACACAGCTGTGGTTTTTACACGCCTCCATGCAGCACTTGCACAATAGGATAGTGACAGCACTGTCAAACCTGAACACTAAGTACTTTTACATTTTACTTTTAATTCATTTATCAGACACATTTATCCAAAGTGACATACAAAGAGTGCATGTAGAAAGTATGGCAGATAATCAGGGCTCAGAAATATCAGTAGTTAGTGAACACTTACCATGACTGAACACTGTCCCATCAATGTAAAATGCTTAACAAAATTGCATGGGGCCAGACAGTAGTTAGAGCAATTCCATTCTATTGTTTTACTTTTATATTATTCAAACCAGAGGGGGTTCTCCAACCCATATCCTGGATTTTTTGTAGAACTTCAGCTGCTACACATGCAGGAACTTTGAAAAGGCTGTTGTGTAACTATAGTTATAGTTCCACTCTCCTATATATCACATGGAAAATGGCTCTGACACCTTAAATCTGCTAAATTGCATGGTGCATATGTTAAATTACGGCACACAATAACAAGGTGAATGTGTATGCAACTCAGGTTGGATTTTTACAAGTTCAAGTGGCGCCACATGCAAGATTAGGAAATATGTGAGTAGCTGGGCTGAACATCAGCTAGTCAATTGAACAGAATTCAATTGAAAATGTTCATGCTGTGGCCTCTGGGAATCATTCCCATGGCACCTCTGTACAGTTCAAATGGCCTGGGGGAAAGTTGCTGCTCTGTAAACGTGCAGCCCCAACGCTGAGACAAGACAGACTCGACACGGAGACAGGACAGACAGACTTGTGGAGACAGTGGTCCGTCCTGGAGTCTGTGGGAGAAGCGGACAGCCATAGAGATGGCTCCAGAGGAGATAAGAGAGCCAAGCACAGCAAACACAGGCTGAAACATTCTTATCTCCTCAGTGTGTTCTCCTGGTAACCCCATGGATCCCATGCTGTCTGACTGCTCTTTATCAGATCAGCGTGGGCACTTCTGTTTACCTGGCCTGACCCAGTGTTTATCAGAACAGTGGCTGAGCTTCTCACAGTTTGGGACATCTGTCAGCAGACTGGACTATGGTCTTCTGTGCCCATCACAGAACAACAACATGAACATTGATATGGGGCCTGATCAGTGATCCCCCCCCCCCCCCCCCCCTCTCCATCTGTGACTGAAAAACGTAATGCTGGCCAACGGGTCATCGAAACAGGAGGTAAAATGAATATAACGCTGACTCCTTGAGCTGTGAGCTGGAGAAATGTTAGCTGGTCATGTTACTTATCGCACCAGGCCTAACAAACCCACCAGAGCTCTGCATACTAACCAAACATAACAGTACAATGGCTACAAACAACTGAAGTGTTAAATCAATAATGGCAGAAATATGGGGCGTGTGTGAGTGTATAGGTGTTGTGTGTAGGTGTGTGTGCGTGTAGATGTGTGAGTGTGTGTTTATTTGGAAAGAACAGAGTGTAACTGCATCGGAGTCAGTAGATCCCCGTGGCCTTTTCTGGCCCTGTGGACATAACAGGCTTATCATTACATATCTGGCACCAGATGGACCAGGCTCTCTCTAATCCCCCTTTTGAATTTCATGCACATTTCTGACATTCCTTCAGGCCAGTTGTGGCCAGCAGGAGAAGGGGTCCTTGTGAAGGGTCGCTAGTGAACCTGGAAGAGAAATTGCACTATTTGTTGGTGTTGTCAGAACAGGAATTTGAACAGGAACGTGAGTGAACACTCGACATGTAACACTCCTGGTGTTCAAATTCACCCTTTTTTTCAATTTGCATTGAAAAAAATCTTAGAGGGAGTCTAGTCTGTAGCGAACAGGTTAGACCAACCTCCCAGAAATATTTTGTCAGGCAGGTAGAGAAGTGCCACATTTAGGAGAGAACAAAAACTACTACAGACTGGTTTTCCACTGGGGTTTTCCACTTTTTATTCCTCCCTTCCGACATGGTCATTGTTTGATATTTGCAAACTATAGCCAGGCTAAGACCCCAGCCTGACTGAGATCAAATACACCTTTTAGCTTCCCTCGAATGTGTTCTCAGAACATGAGGGGAATTTCCTTTAATAGTTTACACAAGGATATACCTTTCAAAGTGACACTGCTTGTCACCACTGATCACCCACTCTTGGAAGGACAGTTGACATCACCATCAGAAGTGAGTCATGGATTCACTTCCAGGTCGACAGGTGGACGACCCTAACATGCTGAGGTAATTCGGTTATGTGCACATTTACCCAGCGAGCAAAGTCCAAGGGGAGATAAACATTGCAGCAATTACAGTAGTGTAGTAGAGTAAGTATAGTAGAGCGCACCTACTGTGGTTCCACTGTCAAAGTGCAGAACCACAACCAATCTACACATACACATGCTTTTATTTCATGACACTATGTACAGTATATCTGTTCAAGGATATATCTTTTCATTTCTTTTTTTTTAGTGATAATCATAATAATTGTATGGGTGAGATAGAGAAGGGAAGACATGCAGGAAATGTGTAAATTAGAATGTAGGATAATTGTGACACTGCAATGCTGCTTGGAACTGCACCCAAGACTTTCACCCACTGTTGCACTTGTGTATATGGTGAGTGACAGTAAAACGATTTGCACATGACCAGGCCAGATTTGAACCCATAGCCTCTGTGATGAGGCTATAGCTTAAATGGTACACACTACCCAGTCAGCCACTGGGGAACCCCCAACATGAGAATGTTTACTACAATTACAGACTGAGACAACTGAATAGATGTCTCAACTCCAACAAGAACCACACACATACCTAGTTTGTATGCATTGTGGATCAGGGCTATGACAGTGCCTGCTTAATAGTATGTTTCAGCCTCGAAGGAGGGAAGTCGAGGCCTGTCCCTATAGTAGCTGAGACTGGATGGACAGGGCCCAGAACCAAGTCTCAGACAGGGATTCATCCTCGCGTAGTCTGGCAGAAGCACAGCAGCCCTGTCTGGCAGACTGACCCACACACATCGATCCAGCCCAGCCTCTGCCTTGGAAACATAACACAAGTCCCCAGGCAACAGGCAGTCATCTCTCGCCAAAAATGTAAATATGACCATATTGAAACACTTTCAGACGTAAGGCTAAGCCATGTTTTCTGGACCGCCGTCTTTCCCCGCCCGCCTGCGTCTCCCAGCTGCCTGACGTATTATTATTCACTTCCTTCTTTTTAACAGACATTTCTGGGAAACAGTCATTCTGAGTAGGCCACTCACCGGGCACAGTAGTGCTCTTCAACATGATCAATGACACAAGGAGTGACTCGCCCCGTTGCATCACTCTTCACTGTTATTGTGTTGAGGTGTACAGCATGAAGTCTGAGTTATACAGTGGTGGGTGGAGTGGCCTTGCTATGCTAGTCTTCCTTGAAAGGGTGTGTTGAGCATGTGGCACACAAGATCACTGTAGGCTCTCGTATGATCAGATGAAAGTACTGGAAACCACATAAAGTCACAGTCACCATGGGTGTGACAAATAATAATGCCTCCAATTAAGTGGGTTTTTGGGACACTTAGATGGAGGAAAGTTATAGATATTTCTTAGTTGTAGAGCATGTGACTGTGGGTTAAGAGGTTCCAGGTTCCAATCCACCCTGTACATGGTTTTGTATGAAAGGGTCTGCTTCTCGTTATTACGTTAAATAAACTGGACTACCATTATGGTGTGTCACTTTTCTGTTCTTTTCACAAAAAATTCCACTCGAACTGATGCAGTGACTACTGCAGGGATGTAATGGGTGTTTGAGAAGCGATGACTTGCTCCTGAATGATTTAGGAGCTAATCACACCCACACACACACACACACAACTACACACACACATACACTACATCTGTGTCTGATATTTTTACAGAAAATAGGAGAAGCTGTAAAACAGACAGCTGTGGTCTAATCCAAAATGTCCCACAGGACAGCCTCTCTCAACCTTCTGGTTCACAGCGAGCAGGGCTCAAAGGCACAGAGGAATTCAGTAGGACTTCAGACGTCACACATTGAGTGGATCCTTAATAGGCCTGGTTTCCGGAGAAGTTTGCCCTAGCAGTGACATGTGATCTGTATTGTAAGCCTCAATTGCCTCAATGTGGACTACAGTGGATCTTTTAAAAAGTTCTCTGAATACGATTCTCAATGACAATCAGCTATTAATCTCTAATATTAATGTATACATCTAAACAGTATCAGATAACAATCTACTCTCTAGAAGACAAAAAAAGACAAAGAAATTACTGTATTGGACAGTGTTCTGTGTTCAGATTCAAGATTGCGTTCTGCCACAGTTAACCTAGGAGTTTGTGGCATACAGCCGATGAGTATTCCAGGTTCTCCTGGGTTTCTGGGATCAGTCTTTGGAGGGGGAGGTCAAGGCTTTGCTAATGTAGCAATCTATTAATCTAAGACCAGAGCTGATGGCTAGGGGAGTGCTCTCACCTGGTTTAGAGATTTTGGACCTCTCAAGGGAGAGATTACAAACCTAGACACGTGTGTGCACACACACACACACACACACACACAACATACATACACAAACACTGGGGCCCAAGGTCCCAGAGCCTAGTGCCACTGATAAAGATTTCAGATGTTCGGTCCAGCAAGGATCTGAGGAAAACATCCTTTCAAACAAACTGCAGTTGATGTATGAAGGCATAGATAAATAATCACAAGGTTAAATAACCAGTGCCTTCCCTGAATGGAAACACGTTTAATGAGGAACACATATGAAACGAGCTCAGCAGATTAGCCTGGGTGATCATGATGAACACTACTTGTTTCGTATGTCATGCCGTGACTGATGACAGCTTCTGAGTCATTCAGGGCAGAGCTTTAAGCTTTGTCAGGACTGCCTTTGTTCCATTCACCAGGGGAATTAGGCCGTCCTGTGAAGTCAGTAGGGTGACCTGATCCGAAGCAGCCAGGCCAGCAGGTCGAACATACGTGTATTTATTCTACATGTTTTTGTTTCTTCGGAAGGGCTGATCCACTTCCAGCATGCTTGACAGAACTCCTCTCCAGTCTGCCGTCAAAACTTTCAGTGTCTGAATGTTTTTAAGCAAACTTTAGCGAGCAGGAGGAAAATCGAATTGGGAAAGTGACCGAAGGGCCCGCAGCAGAGACAGGATCTGCCCCGTGTCTGATGTCCCTCATACAGGGATGCACCCGTCTCTATCACTGGGCCACCTGGCTAGCAGCGACCCCATTAATTCCTGGCTGTGCGGCGGGCTCAGCTCACTGCCCTCCAGAGCGGGCGCTGAGGACCCGGGAGCATGCAGACGCAGTCGGACACTTGTTTTTCCGTCGTCCTCTCAGCACCGACTGTGCGGTCGCATTAATTCAGGGATGAAACGTGTAAATCCAGCAGAACAGAATGCACTCCGGGGGTCGCTTTTCTAACAAGGTTGAAATGCAGAGTCTCGTACTGAACCCAATAACAAGGCCAACAGAAGGATTGTGTGAGTCTGCATGCACGTATGCAAAAGGAATAGTCAGATGATTAACCAAACCACTGTCTCTCAACAACACGGCAGCTGCTCCCCCGCATGAATCGGTCCCAAGTCAGTCACCTGGATCTCACTAACAAAAGCCATATATTGTTTTATTGAAGAGGGGGGGGAAAACAAACAATGATCCATGGAAGGACTTTCGTTGCCTACATTTCCTTCCTCCACCGTGGTCTCACAGTAGAACAATTCATAATCTCAACAGACCGATTTTGTTTATTTAACGTTTAAAGTCAACTAAGTCGTGACCCTTAATCTGCTCGACACAGAGACGGCTTTGTTCCAGGGGTGTTCGTCTCCCTTCACAAAGCTGCAGTCAGTCTCTGAGGTGCTTGGCCCCAGTGCATTAACAGAGGATTGTCAGACATGCTGCGTGGATGTGCAGGCGTGAACCACATACAGCTGGGCCCTTTCATCAATGCTAGGTGTTTCACTTTCAACACTGCTGAAATATGGGAGTGGGGCCTGGTGGGATTGTAAATTAAACAATTTCAGTTTATTCTTGAAGTCTTTCCGTGTGTGTGGAGGAGGAGTCGGGAGCCTACCTCCCCACAGCCCTGTGGTTCCCAGCAGGAAGTGGAGCCGCCCTGGGCCAAAGGCAGGACCAGAGTCTGGGCCTCTGGTGCCTCAAGGTGTGGGCGTGAGGCACACTGAGCACAGCACTCACTTATACCTTGAGCAAAATAACAGACTTCGTCCAATACACAGGCTCACAGTACATCGGCACACACAGAAACACATGTATGCAAATATACGCAAACACACACACACACATATGCAAGTACACATGCCCCTACACACATTCCTGCAACTAGTATTTGTATGTTGGCTTGGATATAAGCGTCTTCTAAATGCCTACAATTTACAATGTTTTGTACATCCAAAATAAAACCCTCACACAGATCGACCAGAAACGCAACATTTTAATCCACACTGCTTTGGTACGTTCATTCTTATATACACAGGCAGATCTCTCTACTGCCAATATCTCCCAAAACCCGGCCCTTCACATCAAAACAATGTAGATGAATACGTAGAACTAAAGGTAAGAGGAGAAATATGTATTTTGGATTTGGGGTGAACTGTTCCTTTAATTTGTGCCCCTTTTGATTGGTGATGAGAGTTCTCAGAACTTCAGAGAAAGTTCTGCAAACATTCCAGGCTTAGAACAGGGTTGTTTTTCTCTCTGTGGGTTTAGGGGAGATCAAACATGGTAGACTTCAGACAAAACGCCCTTCAGCCCCTTGCCCTGTTTGAGATATCCACTCCCTGACGACTACCACATGCTTATTATTTCTCCCTTTTAATTAAAAAAAAGTTCTGCCTTCTCGCTGTGGAATAAAAAGCACATGCTCTGCATGTAGATAAACAAGACCGATGCAAAACCAGTTGAACAGTTTCAAATGCCTGTTCCCTATGAAGTCTCTGATGACTGTGCTGTGTGTGTGTGTGAAGTCTGTTGTTTAGATCGAGGTGAATTTGCAGTGCTGGATACCAGCACTGCTGGATACCACGTCCCACAAGTCCACACCTTGAGGCACCAGAGACCTTGGTCCAGTGTGTGGCCTAAGGTGACTCCCCTTCCTGTGTGTGTGTGTGCGCGCGTTCACGCGCCTGCGTGTGTTTCTAAGCATCTGAACAAGAGTGTGTTTGTGTTACAGACAACAACATGCCAGCGTTGTCTGTGGAGACCGTCAGCCAAACATCATTTTGTCAACTTTGTTCCCAAAAAGCACGGGATAAGCAGCATGACTGACTTCCTGACCAATGACAGAGCAGAGAGACCCCCCAGAGACGTTCAGTATAGCACGTCTGGATCGTCTGGATCCAGATAGGCTCATCTGTTACTGAGGTCACCAGACAACAGCAGGCCTGGGAGCCAGAGGAAGAGGAGGTCACTGTTTACCTTCAGCCCCATCACAGAGATACAGCTGCCTGTTCCCACAGACACCCCCACTGTGACTAACACGCTTAGGCTATGAGAGAAAGAGAGGGGGGAGAGGGACAGAGAGAGTGACGCAGAGGGAGGGAGGAAGAGAGTGGGAGAGCAAGGGAGAGAAACAGAGTGAATGATAGAGAAAGGGAAGCGGGGGGTGCAGAGATAGAGGCAGAGGGAGGAAAGGAGGGAGAGGAAGGGTGAGAGGGTGAAAATAGAGAACAGAGAGGGTGAAGACATACTATATTGCTTTCTCTGACTGAATGCTCAGCGGTCAAATAAGCAGAACTGAATGGCCACTTAAAAAATATTGTGGAATGCATGACTGGGCAAATGAATTACCAACCATGGCAGAGAGGTAAAAACTGTGAGAGAGAGAGAGAAGTAAAGAGATAGATAGACTTTAATGACATACAATTATGGCCAGTAAAAACAAGATGGCCTGTGCATCTGACAATAAAAGATGTTTTATGCCAGGTTGCTTTGCGTTGTCTTGTGCTAAGAATTGCAGTGCCCAGTCTGACGACAGTCAGTCTTCCACGACAGTCAGTCTTCCACGACAGTCTGTGTATCTGACAATAAAAGACTTGAACTTGAACTTGAGATGTTTTGATGGTAACAAAAAGAGGCCTTTAATACTCTGGCATACATAGCACCATATTTTAACGATCTGAAACGTATTTTAAAAAAAGTATCAAAACGCAAAGCACAAGTAACTTTGTGGGTGGGAACAACTCAAATCCTGGAGGCTCAAACAGTCCCTACTGCTCCCCCTCCAGATGAAGATGCAGGACTCATAAACAATCTATGGTAATCACCTTTACAGAATTCACCTGTAAAGATGACTGAAAAGCACAGATTCACCAACAAAAGGCTGAAGATGCCATATTTGTTGAACTGAAGGCCCATGTTTCCAGGGTTCTACACAGCCTCTGCTAGGAGTACACCAGAGATGAGTGGGGAAGCCAAGGGGACACCTCTCCCCTCTCCCAGGACCGGTGTACTAGAGAGTGCATACCAGCCTTCAGGCCTGATAAGATTGGAAGTCATTGAAAGCGGTCCAGGGCCAGCGAGCCTTTCCTCTCCCTGTTCCAACAGCTCCTTTCAGGGCTATCAGTGGAGGAAGCACCCAGCCCGGAGATAGGACAACAACTCCACTTCCACCCCCCCTACCCTCCCGCCCTTCTGCCTCCCCTTCATCTGCCACCCCCCAGCCCCAACTCTACACGCTCGACCCACCAGCCCCAACCCCCCCCCCCCCCTCCAGGCTCAGCAATAACCCCTCCCCCTCTTTCACCCCCACGTCAACCTCAAACACTACTGCCACCCCCACCCCCATCCCCCCTCCCCCCCAACCCTACCCACACCTCCCTTCCACCCCCACAACCCCTCCAAGCTCAGTAACGCCTCCCCACCTCTACCCCCTCTCTACCCCAACAACAACCCCTCCTCAAACCCCCACCCCCAACCCCCCCCTCCAGTAACACCTCCCCCCTCCTCCCCTGACGGGAAATAGACCCAGGATAAGAGTGCTTGTGAGCTTGTGTGACGCCAGCACAGGCAGCGCTGACCGCCACGACACTGAGTGGAAGTCATGGCAACATGCTGTAGGTGTTTTAAGTTAGGAGAGGCAGGCTTCCCAGAGACAGAGACAGAGACAGCTGTAGACAGCGTCTGTTTGTCCCAGAGACTGTGGCGGCAGCAGCCGGGCCCTGTGTTTGCCCAGGAGATGACTGGACGGAAACACCCAGATGGAGCTGAGGCCTACTGCTCAGACCTGCTGACCTGCATCTCTACACACCTTCTACAGTGCTGCAACAAAGCTGACAGACATAGCAAACATACACACACAAACACCCCACACGCTCTCTCTCTCTCACACATGCAGACAGACACGTACACTCTCTCTTTTTTTCTTCTCTCACACACACACCCTTTCTCTCTCGTTATCTCACACACAGAAAATCACAGAAAATCACATCTACTTCTATGTTTTCTCTCTCTCTCTCTCTCTCTCTCTCTCTCTCTCTCTCTCTCTCTCTCAGTCTCTCTCTCTCTCTCTCTGTCACACACACACACACACACCACTCCTTGCTGTCTGCCAAACTGTGTGTGCTGAAACACGTGAACTTGTGACATGGTTACGATTCCTCACAAGACAGAGGTAGGCATACAGTGCTGTGTCACCAGAGGTGTAGTATTGTTAATATTTACAATATATGTGTAATCAAAGCATGCCCACACTGGAAAGTAAGAAGCCAGACACCTGCTCTGGCTCACCAGATGGATAAACACAGAGGGAGAAACAGACACAGAGGAAGAAGGGAGGGGAGAGGCGATGGGGAAAAAGAGAGATAGAAGGAGGGGGGGAGAAAACGGAGGGGAGAGAGAGAAAGGGGTGAAGAGGAGATAGAGCAGGTGAAAGAGGAGAAAGAGAAGACAGAAAAAGAAAACACAGAGAAGGGCGTCGAAAGAGAGAGAGACATAGGGAAGGACTGAGGCCAGTCAGTGAGATGAAGCAAGGGCTCCCACCTTGACCTTATCTTGACTGCCACTGAACACCAGAGCAGGACAGGAGCCCTGGCTGGAGTTCCCCTCATGGACCTGTCACGCTCTGTCACACTGCAGAGCAACACACCACTCTGAGGACACTCCCATCCAAGGCCTCCTCCTACACAGGCTCTACAGAGCTGGAGAGGACACCGCTGCCACCTCATTTAGGTCTTGAACACACAACTGGTGTTTTTCCACATCGAACCATTCCAGTTTGGACCACACAGAACAAGCAGCACGAGCCCTGGTTGTGAATCCTGCCACGTGTCCACTACACCATGGGGTGAGTGGAGAGGACAGACAATTCTTCAAGTCGCCTGTGGAGAATAAAACGCAGCAGATTCTAGTCATGGAGGTCAATGTCGATGTCACTGTTTCACTAAATGCTGCTTAGTTGGAGATGTGCCAGGTTTCATTAGCGTGTGTGTGTGCATAAGTGCATATGTGTGTGTGTGTCTGTGCCTGAGTGTGAGTATGTGTGTTCGTGCATGTATGCAGTTGCGTGGGTATAGAGTTTTGTATACTTTAAGACGTTCAGCCTGGGTGTTGGCAGGACAGCAGCATCTGGCACAAAGTGTGCTTTTTCAGTTCCGCATTTTCTCTCTCTGTGAGAATGGGTCTCCTGAGTACCTAACCCTCCTGATGCTGCTGTTTCCTGTGTGCTATGGCCTCAGGCTGTCGGTCCCAAGAGCTGTTGAATTCCCACCTCTGTTCCATAGGTGTGTGTGACTGTAACTACAAAGCGGTCTGTATCTGTTACGGCCTGTGGCTCAGCTGTTACTTGGCTGTTTACCTCTCTCTCCCTGTCCCTGGTGGGTATAATGACCCGCACACAGACCCACTCATGAATCATACCTGAGGATCTACCTATTAGGTCTTTTTAGGTATTGTGGTCCTTTTCATGCTCTCTTTCTACATCTTGATACACAGACACACACACCTGATTGCCCTCTTATGGGCACTGAGATAGGAGCTGTTGATGGCACACTGACTATACGGAGGGTAGCTTGTAGCCAGTTCCATCCAAACAAATCACACACACACCCAAGTGATATACCGTAAATAAACATGTTCCCATTGGAACTAAGATATTCAGGGCGTAGGATGCACAGTCTAAATGACGTGTTCACGAAAACGTACTGATGTTGAAATAGACTATCAAAGCCGGATGGCACAAACACGTCACTACGACAACGTCTAAAAAGGTCTGGGAATGCATTTTGTTGAGGAAATGTGAGTAGGCCAGTACTTCCTACTGCCTTGGGTCACCTCCTGACTCATTAGCCAGTCTATGAGATCAGCATGAGAGTATAATGTCTGATCAGGCCCGTGTGGTGGTGGTGTATCCTGTGTTTACAGAGCTTGCCAGTTTAGTAAACATGGACAAAGCCTTAGTCAACCACAGGGTCATTATCTGAGCCCACGCAACTCTGAAGACAGGCCTTAAGGTTTAAGTCTGGAGAATTGCAGGGCTAACTGGCATTGTGCATTGTGCTTGGGTTCTCACTGCATGTCCGTGTGGTGGTTGCGGGTCTAGTGTTTCAAACATTCAAAACCCACGCATTGTTTGTTTCACTTGTTGCCCTAGTGATGGTGCCATCCCTCTCTCTCTCGTTTTCCTCTCCTTCTCTCTCTCTCTGTGTCTGTCAGTGGCTGACCTGAATAGTTAAACTGAGGGAAGATCCTAAATTTACCACGAGCCTACAGTACATGTTCTTGCCCACACTGATTGAAACTGTCAAAAGAAGCTATAGGCCAAAAAGCAGTCCAGTAAAGCATACTGCTGTGTGTCGAGTATTGACATTAATATTTCCCCCCCCAAAAAAAAAAATGTACACACTCATCAATTGAACAAAGGTCTGGGAAGGAATGAGCTTTGGCTCCCTATGTTTGGAATAGCTCATCAAATAAACGAGCGTGTAAGTGTTGGTCAGATGCAGGAGCCCTGTGCCTCTGTGCAGTGCCTCAGATCATGCCCCGGGTCGACCGCTCTCCAAGCTCTCCTTTCTCTCCTGTTTACTCTCAGGCCTCAAATGTATCACCTTGTGTGTCTTCCAGGACTTTCTGATTAGATCAGTACGTAATGTTCAGCCGTCAAGCCTACGAATTGGGAGAGGTAACACAACCCCGGCCTGTGCACAGTACCACTGTGTGAACGCGTTTTTTGTCTGTGAGAGAGACAGTATCACCAGAGTGACAGCGACTAAGTGAGACTGGGACATGGGAAGTGTGTGTGTGTTTGTGGGCATGTGTGTGTTTCCTCTCCAGTGACCTGGCTCAGCCAGGGCAATCTGTGCTCTGTTAGCTATTTGATAGGCAGGACGGATATATTGCTTCTCCCTGATTGTTTTACTACCTCCCTCGGCACCAGCCTGTCTGTCGCAAGGACCGTCTGCAACTGTGGATTCACCTGGAACAGGACACACAAACACGCAGCTCTCAGCTCCATGGAGACAACCCCTCCACTCTTCTGACTCACAGCATCAGGAAGCGTCATGAGTAACACACCTGCGGGCTCCCACAGGAAAAGGATACGCCACTTCAGGCGGGAGCGAGTCACTCCACCCCACTTCCTCCTCCTCCACCACCGCCCGGAGAATCTGATGCGCCGCATCCTCTCATCCGCGTACACATTTTTACACAATGAAAGCAGAGCACACAACAGGTTTTTGACGCGAGTGTCCCATCACACCGGCAGGCTAGCGCTGTAGTCAGATACACTTGAGGCAATTCCGAAGCCTTGCCATCAGCGACTGGTTGGACCAGATCTATCAGATACGTCCGTGGCCTTTCTCCACACCTGGAGGGGCGGGGCTCGCCTCAGCCCCATCTGTCTGTGGAAAGGACAAATTATTTACATTACAGGTTTGGTCCAGACTCAAACTCTGGGTTCCTCAGAACCTTCTTAATCCTCACGACCGTCAATGCCAGAGAACCCCCCCCCCACTTCCCCAGAACCTTCTCTTAATCCTCACGACCGTCAATGCCAGAGAACCCCCCCCCACATCCCCCACAAACCCCCTCCCCAGGAGCGATGTTTGTTTAACATCTCCAATCGCTGGAATCTCTGAAGCTGTCAAACGGACCGGCGTTGACAGGTGGGAAGAACATACAGTAGATTTGTATTCAGAGATAGAACAAGCTCATTTGCATTGACATCATCAACAGGGCTGAACAGTCTTCGGGGGCCAAAACTAAACTTCCAAATGAACCACGTATGAGGACCACGTTATAGTTACAGTGTGGTGTGATGCAATGGCGCTGCACATTGTATAAATATGCCGATAAGACATGGTTAATCTTGGGTGTTATTTTGAGTGCTTGACTCTCTTTTCTCTGTCTGCTTCCACATGGTAGCTGTCCAACTTTATGTTGGAGCACATTGGCTTCACATTGACCTTGTGTGGAGGTGTGCATGTTTGTTTGTTAGTATCTTCGTGCATTAGTGTCCATGCATGTTTGGTGCTTTATATTTACCCCTGGAGACTCAGGGGTAAACTCACAGTTTGAACGTTACCGTAGAATGAACCAGGCCCGGGCGGTTCGCTCTGCAGCAAGCGTGCGCTTCCAGACAGAAAAAAAAAACCTTCAACGTCAAACTGGAAAGTCAGGAATTATGAAAGGCAAGAAAATGCGTGGCTGCAAGGTTCACCCAGTGCTGTACAAGACAAAACGTACACACTGATCTTTGAAAGGCAGTCAACCCCTCCCCCTTCCATGTTCTCTCTCCCCCGCCCTCCTTTTTTCTCTCTCTTTTGCCCTTTCTTGGACATCATAAATATTCATACTTGTGTTTGTACAAACGTAGGGCCCTTGAGCATGCGTGTCAGACGCTCACGGTGTAGGCCACGGTGTTATCTGACTGCGTGTGTCATTTGGCCACGGTTTACAAACAGAGGCTGTCTCCCGTTACCGGACACCAGGGCTATTCTGGCCTCCCCTCCCCAAGCACACCATCCCAACGTCCGGGCTCCATGTGGAAGTCTGCAGGCGAAGGTCACCAGGTCACATTCCACCAACCCTATGGCATTCTGTCCCAGGGTTATGTGTGGTGTGTGTGCCTGTGTCTGTGTGTGCTTGTATGTGTGCTTGCGTGGATGTCATTTTGTGTACCCGTGTTTGTGTGTGTATGCTTGTTTCTGATGTGTGTGTGTGTGTATAGGTGTACCGTGTGTGTCAAAGTGGAACGTGCCTTACACTGCATTCTGTTGGTGTAAAGAAACAGTGGAGGATAGCGCCACTATGCTGACAGGCAGAGCGACAGACACCTGAACACACACACCCACACACACAAACACAGACACCCATACACGCACACAGGTTATGCATGAAATAGAGCTCCTAACAGACCCATTATACTGTCCTGTGATTCATGTGCTTGTCTCTATACAAGGCATACTGGAATATTCTAGAAATGTTTTAACAGTTGAGGCTAGCTGAAAGAGGAGTGCTGTGAGAAAGGGAAATGTGCTTGAGGGTGGACAAGTATCATACAGGATTGATTTCTGAGACATATTACTGTGCTTAGGGGTCTGTCTAAAGCTTGATTTGAATATTATGCGGGTGAGCAATTCATGAGAAATGTGCTATTTCCTACAAACGATGACATGCTGATGACTAACATATTTTGATTCCACTATTAATTGTAATGTTATATTTTTGGGAACATTTGTCACCTTCACCCTGCAACACCCCATTAAACACAACATCAAACAGTGCAGTGAGTCAATGTCTGCAGAACATCTGTGCTGAATAGAGCATTAGTGAGGTGTGGTGAGGGGGTGGGAGGGGGGAGGGGCAGAGGAAGTGAGAAGCTGCTGTGAGTGCATTAGAGGTCAGTCTCTCCTCAGAACTCGGATGTTTGTTGTGACAGCCGAATGAGAGAGAGGAGGCCCACGCAATCCTGGGCTGAAAAATACACACACACAGCCATGGGCAGCCACATTCACAAACGCACACACACAGGCTCACATACACACAGGCTCACATACACACAGACTCACACACACACAGACTCACACACACAGGCTCACACACACACAGACTCACACACACACAGACTCACACACACACACACAGACTCACACACACAGGCTCACACACACACAGACTTACACACACACAGGCTAACACGCACACAGGTTCACACACACACACACACACACACACAGGGACACACACACAGCTCTGGGGCAGCATCTGAGATGCTCAGAGAGCTCATAGAAGGAGAAGCACACAGCAGGTCTGTTTGTCTGCCTGTCCTGGGTGGGAGGAGAGGTGTGGGATCCACTGAAGACAGAGCTTCTCTCTCTCCACTCGAACAAAGCTGTTACATCACAGTACTACGCCCCCCCCCCCTCAGCCCCCCTCCCTCCCTCCCCCCCCCCCCCCCCCCCCCCCCCTCCACCGCACAAGAGCCCTAACAGCTCTTCTGTTCTCCAGTTCTCCAACCTCTACTGCAGTTCAGTGGTAAAGTATAACCACAGTTAAGACAGCTAGGAGGTGAGGGACTAGACTGTGATTGCGCCCACGACTGGCTAGAAATATGTATGGCTCATAGTGCAGTGGGCTGCTGCCTAAAAACGGAGTGCGGAGCCTAAACAAGGCAGTCATCCAGAGCTTCCTGGAGATCTGTTGCCGCAAATTCCAGGAGATTGGCCGGAAATCCGACATGAGGCAACATGCAACCCCCCCCCCCCTCCGCCCGTCTCCCTCGCCTCCCTAGAGGGGCTGCAGAATGTGAATGAGTCCACAGAGTGAGCAAGGCCACGGCTGACAGACAGACTGAGTCAGCGATGCATTCCTCCGGAGTCAACAGTCCACTTTACCCCTAACACACACACACACACACACACAGACATCACTCCCTTATGTTCACATACATAGTGATCTACATCTACTGTACATGTGTGCCTCAAACACAGGCAATTACACCCAGCCTCACACCTTCCATTAGCACAGCATGTCCCCTCTGGTTCCGCCCCTGCACACATTTCCATGGCCACTGAGTTGGATTTCTCGAGAGGAGCTTCATCTTATTGGGACTACTGGGAGAAAAGCACACCCATTAACAGAGCCAGGAGCCAATGATGAGTGCAGGAGAGTAGTCACATGATGATATGTGTGACAAAAGCTGAGCTTAAGCAATGCTCTGGCACTCATGTGTCTAGCGACTGGGCATTGACAGATAGGCACAACACAGGCAGACAGGCAGGCAGGCAGGCAGGTAAAGATATAGAAACAGAAACAGACACGCAAACAGATAGGCAGATAGGCAGGCAGACAGACGGGCAGGCAGGCGGGCAGGCGGGCAGACGGGCAGACGGGCAGACGTGCAGACGGGCAGACGGGCAGACGTGCAGACGGGCAGACGGACAGACGAACAGGCAGGCAGGCAGGCAGGCGGGCAGGCAGATTAGGTTCAGCATATTTGGCTCATAGTTTACAGTCATGGATTGGGCCTCAGTAATGTAAAGTACTGCTCCCCTGGACCCAACATTCTGTACAGTTTATCCCAGCCAGCTGACAACGCAAAGATGCTGGGTGGCCCCCCTCCACACCCCACCCCCGATTAGGTACATTCTGACCTCACTGCTGGTCCTCTCATTCTTCACATCAGCCCCACTCCCACACCACCTGCAGGTCAAGGAGTTCAATGTTTCAATACACCACAGTGTGTTTGTTCTAACTGTAGATGTTTACCTTCTAAGAATTATGATCCGTTGTAGTTTTTTAAATGTTTCAAAAAATTGTCACCTTAAATGACCTACCTCAATCTCCATATTCATTTGTCTTTTCAAGTTCCTTTGTACATCTGTCTCCCTCCACACTACCCCCCCTCCCCTGCTCCCTCCCCCTCCCCTGCTCCCTCCTTCCCTCCCTCCCCCTCCTTCCCTCCCCGTCCTTCCCTCCCCCTCCCTCCCTCCCTCCAACCCTCCCCCTCCCTCCCTCCCACCCTCCCCCTGCAGGGCGGAAAGCTGTCTGCCGTGCTGTGGATAGGTGTGATTAGCGCTGGCTGAGTCAGATACAGGTGTTTTGCAAGCTGGAGACAGCCCAGAACACCGTACGCCTTTTTTCTTCATTTATTACAGCCCGGCCTCCTCACACGCAAGGGTGTCGTGTGAGGGGGGGGGGGGGGGGGGGGGGGGGGGGGGGGGGGGGGCGGGCTGCACACAGGAAGTGTTCACCAGGTCACAGACATGCTGCAGGGCCCGCTCCTCCTCACACGCCACCAGTTCCCTCTGGGCCTGGGGACAACACACACTTCACACAGGGAGAAAAAGACACTCATCACATTGGGGAAACAGGGTACCAGATGTTTTATTCGGGGTTTGTCTCATTTAGATACATCCCTTTTTTCAAGAGAGACCTGTTCAACCACAGCAAGAACAATGTTTCAGAAATTACAAGTTTACCTACATTAACTTGAACAAGACAAGAAGTACACAGATTTATATAAATACACAGTGCATCAAAACCAAAATATTGATCTTTAAAAAAGCTTTCCTAAAGACAAAACATTCTTCCATGATGGTTAAATTAGGTACCAGGTAGTGTTTTGGGGGGAAATTGGGTGACTTTTGTTATACACTGTGGTTAAGGGTAATACACTTGGCAATCGGAATATGGATTACAAATTCTTCAAAATGACGATGGTTACGAGTGCTATTGTCACCACTGGGAAGGACAGCAATGTGGATTTTCCTGTACGATCGCCATGGTGGCGCAAAGGCTCTGTGTCTGAAGGGGCCTACTGAGTCATCTTTTTTTGTAACACAGGCAGGCAAAGACAGAGCGAGAGAGAGAGAGAGAGAGAGAGAGAGAGAGAGAGAGAGAGATAGAGAGAGAGAGAGAATGAGACAGACGTGAGCAAGTGCAAAATACACGTACAGTAAAAGGAGTTGTTACGAAAGCTAATACCATGGTTTAGCGTCACGGCTACACCATCCAATTTTATAAACTGCAACTTGCACGTCCAGTGGGCTATTACAGCCGTGGTTACATAATCTGTTATTACAGAACATGCAGATGTTAAAATACACCTAAAAAGAATATATTTTTTCCTCCCTCTTGTTACATGGAGGTAGGCTTCCTGGTTGTTGCAAAATGAAAAGAATGATGAATCTGTAAAAACTATAAATCGTCGGAGTATATTTCTACACAACCATCACCGTATTCCCCCACTCTCCCTCCATGTACCTTCAATATTCACCTGATGTTTTTAAACCTCTGGGTTTGGTTACTTTGTTTCCAATGGAAAGAACAGATCTTTTCCCGTACCTCACACCATTTTATCTCTCTTCCTGTTCTGTCTGATCATATCCTGGTTTGGGGTTTCCTTCATGTTTCTTTCATCCCTCTCTCGCTCTCTCTCTCTCTCTCTCTCTCTCTCTCTCTCTCTCTCTCTCTCTCTCTCTCTCTCTCTCTCTCTCTCTCTGTCTCTCACCCCCACGCAGCTGTATGTTAACCCTCAAGGCCGACGCCACTAAAAATAATTGAAATAGTGACAGACTCTGAAGTGGTGTTAATGAGAGGCCAGGGCCAAAGGAAACCTTGCCTTGTCTCTGGCCACAGAGCAGGAAGCTCCAACATTATTTACGAGTCATTCCTGGTCAGTTCTGAGAGAGACAAAGGGGAGAAGGCCTTGGTCTATCAGCACCCAGAGTTTGTGAGCCTTTGTGTACTGAACCGGGCCCGTCACCACGGACACGACAGGAAAAAGTATGAAGTGATGTCATTCTGCTGGATATAACCGACCATGGTACCAGATAATGACAGAGTCATAGCCGTAATTACAGACGTGCACTGAATGGTAGTGATTGGTTGTCCTATGAAGGACTCAACGCTAGAGGTGGACAGGAGTGAGGGGGTTGGGGGGGAGGGAGAGGGAGGGAGAGGGAGAGGGTGGGGTGGGCGAGAGGGTGGGGTGGGTAGGGGTCCAAGCCTGAATCAGCCATTTAGCAAATTGAAAAGAGCATCCGTGCTCTATAAGCACTCACCTGGTAATGATCAGGCACCTGAGACTGAACCTGATGCCGGGTGTGCAGGCTGGCTCCCCTTAACAACAACGGGCAGATCCGAGCTTGCACACAGGCGTCCTGGGACAGACAGACAGCCCCTGGGTGTTCTACAACGTGTCAGCTGGGCTGTTTCTAAAAACAGACAGAACTCCCTGCCCCCTCCATCCCACTCCTGAGCAGATGCTGAGACCTGTCTGTCCTCGGAGGAAGGTAATTACTTGAGTCAGAGCGGAGGGAGGCTCCGCACTCCACCAAATCATCCGGTGAGTGACAGACTCCGCTCCACTGACTCATGCGAGGACGAGGAAGTGGTCGGCAGAGAGGGGGAGAGTTTGAGCGAGTGCCAGGATTACTGCCGCTGCCAGTGTTCGTCGCGTCTTACAGAGTGTGTATGCCTTAACCCGGGGGTACTCCTGCCTTAACCCCTCTCCTGTCAGTGGCTTCCTCATTATTCACATTTACATACATTTGTAAATAGCTTACGCTTTAATCCGAAACAACGTACAAATAGTGCATGTAGCTAGGGCAGCAAGGAACAAAAGTGCACAGTTCCAACAGTATTTTACAACATTGCATGTCTGCTGTATATTCAACTCGTGATTTAATCTTCCCTTCATTCAACCCCTTTCTTCCCCCCTATAATTTTCTCTCTCTTTCGCTTCCTTTGTGTCTCTCTCACCCTCCCTACCACTTGTTTGTCAGATGGCAGATGTTGTCACCCTGCCGGTGCAACATGGTGACTCTTGCCTCTTACATAAGTCTGACCTGGTAAAATTCCAGCGCCTGCTCCCTGTTCCCTCACTGGGTCTGGGCCTGTGGCGACAACAACTTGTCAGAGTTCAGAACTAGCCGCCCACTCACAGGGTGTCTCTCACTGACAGGGCTACCTCAGCTGAAACAAGGCCTGAGTAGAGCTGGCTCCCAGGGGGCATTAGCCCTGCCTACTGTTGCCCAAAATGCCATCCCAACTCTGTGCATTTACGTTTAGTCATTTAGCAGATGCTCTTATCCAGAGCGATTTACAGTAAGTACAGGGATATTCCCCTGAGGCAAGTAGGGTGAAGTGCCTTGCCCAAGGACACAACGTCAGTTGGCATGACCGGGAATCGAACTGGCAACCTTCGGATTACTAGCCCGATTCCCTCACCGCTCAGCCAACTGACTCCCTGTGCAGAGTTGCCTACCTGACAGAAAGGCACTGCTCCAATTGATCATGGATGGGTTTGGTTCAGTCATAAAGCATTCCCCTTGCATATGGAGACCAGAGGTTGCAGGTTCAAATCCCACCTCTGTACGTCGTTTTGGACAAAAGCATCTTTCTAAATTAAATGAATGACAATTTACATTATAATTACATTATAATTGGGAGTCAGGTGGCTGAGCAGTTAGGGAATTGTGCTAGTAATCCAAAGGTTGCTGGTTCGATTCCCGGCTGTGCCAAATGACGTTGTGTTCTTCACCCTACTTGCCTCGGGGAGATGTCCCTGTACTTACTGTAAGTCGCTCTGTATAAGAGCATCTACTAAATGACTAAATGTAAATGTAATTGTAAAAACATGGTCGGACACTGTATGCTTGTGTGGACAGGCAGTGCTTGTTCCCAGACCTGTCTCCAGGTGTATGGGGGTACTGATGCTAACATGGGGGTACTGATGCTAACGTCATCTGACAAGCTTTGACTCTCTGAACTGTGATTCCCACTGTGAAACCTAGCTATATTACCTGCTGTATTACCTTGGGATATAATTGCTTTTGGGTATAAATGGCAAATGTGAGTCAATAGGATACAGCTGACCAGTTTGAACAGGTTTCAGCCACAATGGGAAATCACAGGCCTCATGCACAGACCACAGATAAACACCTCTGTTGAGTCACTGACCAGAGGCTGAGTGACAGATAAGAGCTGTGAACTTTTTAATGATGTAGCTGTGGGGCATGACACAGTGTATGCGCACACCCACACACAAGCACAGGTCTACGCACATACACGCACACACACAAACCCACACATAAGCACAGGTATACGCACATACACACACGCGCACACACCCACTCACACACTACTACACAAGCACTCACACCCACATGCATATTCCCACACATACACGCACACACATGCACAAACAATTACACCCACACAAACACCCACACCCACACACAAATAACCATATTTACACACATACACATACAGTCACCCGCATGAAACACACATGCAGGTTGGGGTGCATGCAAGCTGAAACATCTTGAAGGATAAGACACAATGGTATAGCAAAGACATTTCACAACCTATTTCCTCCAAACGAACTGAATCGACAAAGCCTGAGGCACAAGTAAGTCAATCATTAGCATATCTCCTCTGTCCACCCACTCACTAACACACACAGCCCCCACCTCTCAGTTTGCCTACATCTCTCTCTCTCTCTCTATCTCTCTCTATCTCTCTCTATCTCTCTCTCTCTCTTTTTCTCTCTCTCTCTCTGTCTATCCTTCTCTCTCAGTCAAATAAAGTCAAACACTCACAGTGTCCCAGATATGAACTGGAAAGGGTTTTCAGGAACCAAGTCCAGAGGCAGCCCCCGTCGTCTTCTCCCCCGATTGCAGGTTACTCACTCTGAACAGTCAACACCATGTGTTGCAGTCCTTGAACCCTCATTGCCATTCACAAAACATTCAGAGAATTTGAAGAAGAAGAAAAAAGGTGCATTCTGCGAATCTGGGTCTTTAGTTTTACCTAATGGGTACAGAGCTTGAAAAGCTGTGCGCTGACACGAGATCTTCAAACAACAACTATCTCTTCCTGTGTGTCTGATGCAAGCAAAGGGACTAAGACATATTAAATGTATCGGTTGCCTACAGTATGTGAATTTTGTGTGTAACAAACAATGCATGCCATGTACTACACAGTGTGGCAGGTAAATAAAAGGCTCAAATACACACGTGTGCACACGTGCACAAGCGTGCCGACACACACACGCGCGCGCGCGCACACACAAACACACACACAAGGCCAGAAGAACAGGTTGATCCACTGAAGGGAGGCAGCAAGGGGGGATGAATCGTCAGTTTAACCCTTACAGACTAGATCAAGCACCTCCCCAGCATGCACATTGCAGGTTAACGCTCAAAGCGAGCAATATTATCGACAGCTGATACCTCGTCTCACTACACCACAGCTGGGTTGGCATGGCCTGTTCTGCCTCCCTGGCCAACCCCCTCACCCTCGTCTTGGCACAGCAGGGCCCCTGGTTGGTTCCCACACTGCTTCCTTCCAGTCAGAACACAGTCAGGCCATGGAGCTGATCATGACAGATGGCCTGAGCTCCTGCCTCCAGCAGCAGGGCTCAGTGTTCCCTCCCAGCTGGCCCGCAGGCAGAGCCCCGGGCTGGGCTGACTGTCCAGGATGCCCTGGGCTCTGCAGCACAGAGAGGCTGGTTAATCATTTGTCAAGCCCTGTGGGGTAGGAGGCCAACATGTCAACAACGAGACCAGTGTTCCTCTGGCCAATGAAGCAGATTAGAGAGGGCCTGATCCGGCCGTTCTGTGGCAGGGGAGGGGGGGGGGGGGGGAGGGTGAGAAGGGGAGGACGGGAGGGGAGGAGGGAATGGGGATGGATGGAGGGAATGGGTGAGAGTGGGCTGCTGAAAGAGAGAGGGCTGTGATTTTGGTTCTCTCTCTCCCCCTCCCTCTCTCCCTCCCTCCATCCCTCCCCCCCTCCCCCCTCCCTCCCTCCCTCCCTCCTGCTCTCTCTCTCTTCCTCTCAGTGAGAGGAGGGACAGTACAGGCTGTATCCTACTGTACCCTTTATGACCAGAAGGAAATGGCACCAGTGCCAGGAGGGCTGTTTACCAGCTATGTCAACACTGCTACTGACACACCAGCAGGCCAGTGTATGGGGAAAGGAACATAACTTGTTTAGTGCACTGCAATAATTCACTACAGACAACATTATGACACCATAATTACACAAAAAGAGCTTTATTAGATTTGTAATAAAGTGAGGATTGCATGCCATCATAAAATGATGTGCAATGAATATATACGTGTAAAGAGTGTGTTTGTTTGGGTAACGAAAGCGGCCCTGCAGGTAAAAACTTGGAGAAATTTAAGGCAACTAGAGCTGAGTGACATCTGGGATGTCAGTGACATGCCGGGTCAACAAATGTTTGTTCTGAGTGGGCAGGTACACTCACTCTCTTATCAGCTGTATATAACCCACAGCTACACAGTGTCCCTGACTGAAAACCTCCTCTGCTATCTACGGAACAGCAAACTGGACTCTCCCTGACCCCAGGCATCTCTCTCAGCAGGCCTCCAACCTCAAACAGGACAGATACTCTACATCTGGTTTAGGCAGCACAGACACTGTACACACAGATACTCTACATCTGGTTTTGGCAGCACAGACACAGTACACAGATACTCTACATCTGGTTTAGGCAGCACAGACACTGTACACACAGATACTCTACATCTGGTTTTGGCAGCACAGACACTGTACACAGATACTCTACATCTGGTTTTGGAAACACAGACACAGTACACAGATACTCTACATCTGGTTTTGGAAACACAGACACAGTACACAGATACTCTACATCTGGTTTTGGCAGCACAGACACAGTACACAGATACTCTACATCTGGTTTTGGAAACACAGACACAGTACACAGATACTCTACATCTGGTTTTGGAAACACATACACAGTACACAGATACTCTACATCTGGTTTTGGCAGCACAGACACAGTACACAGATACTCTACATCTGGTTTTGGCAGCACAGACACAGTACACAGATACTCTACATCTGGTTTTGGAAACACAGACACAGTACACAGATACTCTACATCTGGTTTTGGCAGCACAGACACAGTACACAGATACTCTACTTCTGGTTTTGGCAGCACAGACACAGTACACAGATACTCTACATCTGGTTTTGGCAGCACAGACACAGTACACAGATACTCTACATCTGGTTTTGGCAGCACACACACTGTACACAGATACTCTACATCTGGTTTTGGCAGCACACACACTGTACACAGATACTCTACTTCTGGTTTTGGCAGCACAGACACTGTACAAAGATACATTACATTGTTTTTGGCAGCACAGACACTGCACACACAGGTAGTGTGTGTACACACGGTAGTGTGTGTACAGGAAGGTAGGGTACAGGGGGAGGTAGTGGGGAGGCAGTTCCCCACTACCTCCTAAAGAGTTTGAATGTGTTTTTGGCTCACACCTGCCACCTAGTGATTGTTACTGTTCAGAAAGGTGTGTGTGTGTTTATGACTTTGTAGGATTGTCTGGAACTGTATTGAAAGCACTAGAATAACATCGATACAAATTAAAAGTTAACAAAAAAAACACACACATTACAATTCACAAACAATATGATTGTTTGGTTAGAATTCATAGACTGGCAAAAAACTCGGGGGCAATTCTAAACATTTTAACAACTTTTTAATTGCTATGCAACCTAACATTTTCATTTATTGACCATCCTGGGTCCTGCAGAAAATATAAAAGAAAGAAAAAAATATTTGCTTGTGTGGTAGTGATAAGACACCAAAGGGAAATAGCTTGGTTTACCACCAGTCTTGGTATGTATTTTTGTGTGCTTACGCCAAGATTTTCCTAGCGATAGATTGTAGATCACGTGAAGAAATCTGCCCCAGAAACGTGTCTGCACTTCCGTCAATGACTCATCAGAGTGAACCTGTTAACCTCCAATGAACAGTGTACATGTACATGCAAGAAGGTCCACTACATTCAGCAACTACAAGTTAAATAACAGTGCATCTGTAATTACACAATTTACAGGGTTGTGTTTGTAAAAAAAACAAAACGAAAAGAGCAACACTTTAAGGAGTATTTGTTGCGTCATGCAAAAACACTGGGAGGAAATCCAACATTCGGTTGAGATGTAAATTAAGAAAAAGAATAACATGCAAACATGCATGCAAACCCTGTGAACAATCAAGTACCAAGAAACTGAATGCAAAACAATCACACAAAAACCTAATATATCTGCCAAATATCCTGTTACACCACTACACAACATCAACTACTAACACTGTTTATAAAGGCATATTGCACTGGTGCAGCGCAGTGCAACATCTCCCCTTTCTAGAACTTTATTTCACAGAACACAATGTTTATGCATCGTTACCGTACCAACAAAGACAACGTGACTGATGACACAATTAGGTCTGGGAACGCACACAATGGTCACAGTGCACTGAATTTCCCTGTAGATGACACAATGAGATGACCACAGCACCTTGTCACGTACACACAGACAACACTCCAAAGGTGTACTGTGACATCCGACCTGCTCTGACAAGACCACAGGAAGATACACCCTTTTGCCTTTGAACATTAACTGCATTGAGGCCTGGACACCACAAGCAAATGTCAGGGAAATATTCAGGAAGTCCTGTCATTTAACACATACAGTGTAAACCTACCACTGAAGTCTGTTCAGAATTCAGTAGTCCAATAAAAAAAACAAATTCTTAATTTGCACTCAATCTGAAATTAGCCACCAGAGCAGGAGCCGATAAGGACCAAAGCCACCTTTCCTAGAGATTTTAGAGAAATATATCTGGGGGAGCCACTAAGAGTGAGTAAGGAGAGGCAGAGAGATGGCGAGATCTGATGGCTGGCGTCTAGCTTCCCAACATCTCCATAATCGCCACACAATTTGAATGCGGGTCCCATCAGCCATGTTGCCAGCACACCTGGCGTGACACAGAAGACTGGCAGACGCCGACCTCCTTCACCTGGCCAGGAGCACCACACAGGAGACACGGACGACACGGACAGAGAGCTTCTCTTCGTCTCTTAACCAGCATCTACAAAACACCCTCTCCAGGTGAGTCAGCACCCAGGTTTTTACACACCGGGCTGAGCGTTCCTCTGCCATCAGAACATGCTCATCATATTCCCTCAGGAAACAATCCTCATATGTCTTCTGTTGCATCGCATACAGTACCACTACTGAGGAGATGTTTTACGTCATCCATGTGTCTTTTCTACAGTGCCATTCGTGTTTATAACACAAACCTGGAGCCAGGACGTTTTCGGGGTCCTCATCCCACCAACAGCTCGCCTGCTAGGGCATTCATCCCGTTCTGTTCCCCTCCTCTCAGAGAGTCATGGCTGCTCTACTGGGGCTGCTGCTGGCCCTGTGCTGGCTGAGTGGTCCAGGCTGGACAGAGAGTCAGCCCGCCTGGTTCCAGAACATCTCCACTAACCTGTTCAATGAGACGGGAGACATCATGCTGGGGGGTTTGTTTCCTATCAACCAACTCACCAGCAACCTGAGCCAGAGAGACGAGCCCGACCACATCGAGTGTCGCAGGTGAGGACGGCCATGGGAAGAGGCCCAATGCTCATCAGCACTTTTCACTGGTTGTTATATTTGGTCACACATACATTATGTTTGTTCACACATCATTTCAGGTCTCTGTTGTTAGGGTTAGGGGTACACTTCTATTGAAAGTGACTCTTGGTATGCACATGTAGAGGGAATCAGGGGGAAATAACCACCATGTTGTTAATCCATCACAAACACATCAGCCCTATAAGTCACACAGGATCCCCATTTTAACAAGCAAGCTATTCCAGTGTTTCCTCTCTGTGATCACCCCTCTTTCCCCCGCGCGTGTCCGTTCTGGCAGAATCAACGAAGAAGGGCTGGGCCTGGCCCTGGTGATGAAGTACACGGTGGACGAGATCAACGCTAACTTAGACCTACTGCCAGGCATCAAGCTGGGCTACGAGATCTATGACACCTGCAAGCAGTCTGATGTGATCGTCAAGCCCACGCTGCTGTTCCTCACTGAGGGCTCCAGCAGGAAGCTGGCCATCAGATGCAACTATACCAACTATGAGACCAGAGTGGTGGCCGTGATCGGACCCAGCATCTCCGACATGGCCTCCATTACCGGGAAGCTGCTTGGATTCTTCCTCATGCCACAGGTGAGTTTGCTCATTGAAAAAGGTTCCATTTCACACAAACATTGGGTTTGTCTAAATAATGAGGGGGAATGCATTTCGTATTCTCAAAACCTATTGGTACCCCCAAATTTTATATATATATATAATTTATATAATTCTAGGTTACATGGGTTGTACTTTTCCTTGTCCTCAGGTCAGTTACCGAGCCACCAGTGAGAAACTAAGTGATAAGCAACTGTACCCGTCGTTCCTGCGTACGGTGCCCAGCGACAAGCTGCAGGCAGGGGCCATGGTGCAGCTTCTGTTGAGGTTTAAATGGAACTGGGTGGCCGTGGTGGGTAGCGGGGAGGATTACGGACGCCAAGGCCAGAGGCTCTTCAGCACCATTGCTACGGAGAGCGCAATCTGCGTGGCATACGAGGGGTTAATTCCTGCCTACAGTGACCCGGGGCCGGAGATCAAACTAATACTGGACCAAATCACAAGCAGCAAAGTGAAGGTGGTGGTGGTGTTCGCCCTTGTCGAGTCTGCTACAGTCTTCTTTAAAGAGGTCAGCGGAAATGTTTCGTTTGTGTCTGAGTTGGTACGGTTTTGAATTGTCAGAATGTTGAGCGAAAACGTCTACTGGAAATCAAAGCTAAAGCGAAAAATGTATAGCCTATATTTCATAGTTTTATTTATAAATGTGTTTTTCTTACGTATCCGTTCCTATAAGAGATTGAGTGTGCTGCCATGTGTTCAGGTGATCAGGAGAAACATGACTGGGGTCTGGGTGGCCAGTACAGCCTGGGCCCTGCACAAAGCTGTGTTCAGCCTGCCTGGCATCAACACAGTGGGCACCATCCTTGCTTTCACCGATGAGATAGAGACTGTAGCTTTGCTCACCAATTACACACGGGAATTTCTCTGGAAGTTTAGCGAGGAGAGGGCCACACAACCTCCTCCAAGTCTACACTCAGAGACCCCACCAGACATGCAATCTTTCAGCAACCCCTGCCCAGAGTGTTTGAGCCTGTCTGAGGCCAACCTGAGCCTCGTGACAGACCCCCAGGTCCAAAAGGCTGCGTTTCCAGTGTATGCTGCTGTGTACAGCGTGGCTCAAGGACTTCACAAAATGCTTGGCTGTAATGCCACCAAGTGTCAATGGAACACTCAAACCAAAATATACCCTTGGAAGGTAAAGCCTCCATTATGCTGACTAGGGAAGTGATACACCATTAATGGAATTTGACCTGTAGTCACAAAAGACAGTGATCCTAAATATGAGAATATATGATCCTGAACATGATATTCAAAACCTTCCTTTGCAGCTGCTGGAGGACCTGAAGAAAGTTTCTTTCAAGTTGAATGGGAATAATATCAAGTTTGACACAGAAGGAAACCCAAGCACAGGATATGACATCCTCCAGTGGGTCTGGGTGAATATGAGTTTGAAGTTTGTGGACATTGGCACCTTCAAACAGAATCTGTCCATCAACCAATCCCTCATCCAATGGTATACAAACAATTCCCAGGTATGCTCGTCTATCCAGTACCGTCCTCATTTTAGAAGGCATATTATTGCAAAATCTTATATTACAGGTGGCCTCCATGTAAACAACCTCTTCAGTGCACAGGTGTCCATGATTGAAATTATACTCAAAATGTAGTGGAGCCACACACTTGTACACAAGTCAAACCAGCTTAAACAATGAAAGTCAAACACTTGATTGGACCTGTTTCCCTCCCAGGTCCCTGTGTCAACCTGCTCTAGTGAGTGTGCTAATGGCCAGGTGCGCAGAGTAAAAGGGTTTCACTCATGCTGCTTTGACTGCATTGAGTGTGGACCAGGAACCTACCAAAAAAACAAAGGTGGGTCACTGTATTTCTATATAATATGTTTTCATATTTATATATCGTTTTATAAAGTGAGTCAGTGAATGAGTAAGTCAACAAGATCGTGAGAGACAAAGTCAGTGATCAAACAAGAGAATGAGTGAATGAGCAAGCCTGTGAGGGAGGGAGGGAGGGAGGGATAGAGGGAAGGAGGGAGGGAGGGAGGGAGGGAGGGAGGGAGGGAGGGAGGGAGGGAGGGAGGGAGGGAGGGAGGGAGGGAGGGAGGGAGGGAGGGAGGGAGGGAGGGAGGGAGGGAGGGAGGGAGGGAGGGAGGGAGGGAGGGAGGGAGGGAGGGAGGGAGGGAGGAATTAGCTAGCGAGCTATGCACATCAGCAAAGCAAATATTTCAATCACAAACTCCCAAACACAGTCAGTCTAACCCATCTCTCTGTACCACCCCTACTGTCCCCCTCTCTAATGTACAGACGACATACAGTGCACAAAGTGTCCCGTGGGTCAGTGGTCGCTGAAAAGCAGCACTAACTGTACCGAGCCGACTTTTGAGTACATGACCTGGGTCGAGCCAGCGTCGCTGTGTCTGATGCTGGGTATGGCTCTCCTGCTGGGGTGCCAGGGGCTGGCGGGGGTCCTGTTCCTCCAGCACAGGGATACCCCCATGGTGTCTGCCTCTGGGGGAGCCCTCTGGGGCTTGTCCCTGCTCAGCTTGGCAGGGGGCTGCCTCAGCCTGCTGCTATTCCTGGGTCAGCCGGGGGATCTTGTGTGTCGTCTACAGCTGCCGCTCACCTGCATCTTCCACACCATCAGCCTGGCAACCATCCTCACCATCTCTCTGCAGGTGAGGCCTTCTATTAGATGCCTTGATGTTGTAATGGAGGGCTTTGAAGCCACGTGCAGCGAATGGGGGGTGGGAGTATGATGACTACCTGTCTGAGCCTTGCAATGGCTCCTAGAGATAAAGCCTTATGAGTTTTGTGTAAAATAATTCATTTAAATGGAAGGCCGAGGTTTAAGTTTCCACTGTAGCCACGTTATAAAAGATAATATGTCAAAATAATGTGTAAAAATATTGGTGTCCTTGCTAAAACCCCACTTTCCACAGATAGTGTACGTGACCGAGTTTCCCCAGAATGCCCCCTCCCATCTGGGCATGATGAGGGGCCTTGGAAGCTGGCTCCTGGTGCTGGCTTGCAGTGGAGTGCAGGCAGGACTCGTGGGCATGTTTATACAGACAGTGCCATCTCTATCCAACCACATGGAAAACATGCAGGTGACTTTTGTGGTCACATTCCAGCCATGCCCAACAGAGCCCATTGTTGCATTTGGCTTGATGCAAGGCTTCAATGTTCTCTTGGCTCTCATCTCCTTCATGTGCACCTTTATGGCAGTAAAGCCTCTTCACCAATACAACCTGGCCAGGGACATCACTTTCTCCACCATCATCTACTGTGTGGTTTGGGTGACGTTTATTCCTACCTACACTGCATTTGATCTCAAGGGCCGGTCTGTTGCTCATGTGACTGTCAGTTTGCTGAGCAACATGGGGCTGGTGGGGGCCTACTGCTTCCCGAAGTGTCACCTGCTGGTGAAGAAACCCGATTTGAATAAACCAGACCACTTCCGTACCTTCCTCGAGGGTGCCTCACCAAACCAACAAGAGGAGCAGCAGAACCAACAGTGACTGCTTATTAAAACTCTCTTATTTTAGTTTCCTGAGCATTTCATGGCTTAACAGAATGATAGCTTATGATAGTATTCTGTTTATGAAAAATCAATAAAATCGGAAAACGCTGATGTTTTTTGTGTCTAAATCATTGACTGTAAAAACAAGGTCTAAATACAAACACAGATGTTATTTCATGATTCCAGTCCACAATCTTGCTGCTATAGAGGTAAAGACTGGAGAGGGGGAGGACGACGACGACAACAAGGGTCAAAGTTCAAGGCTAAGAAGTATAGGAACCATGGTATTCATACTGCATGCAACATTAGGCCTTCCTACTTTGTAAGGGGCAGAGCAGTAGTCTAGCTACGATACGATTTGGGATGCACCTTTGCTAGCTTTAAAAATCTTTTACATTCCATCGCCTTAAAAATGCATAATTTGTCGGTGTTGTACCGAAAGCTGTGACCCATCAGAAACTGTGACCGCAGCTGCACATCGTCTGCCCGTGCGTGTATAATATTTGGAAGTTTAACTCCTTTATTAAGCAGTTACAGTGGGGTCCCATATTCTGACAACTTACCCAATGTGCTGGTCCATTACATATTTTGTTTTTTCTTTTCTTTACAGTAGAATATGATTATTTAAAGTTTTAAATGTAGGTCTCGTGTAAGTTTTAGGTAGGTTATTACAAATGTAACTCGTGCATGCAGTCACAAAGAAATACATGTTTAGAAACATTTCAGAGAAAATGTACCTTCATATATTTTATTTACTTTCAGATAAAATGTTACTACCGCGAATAATCATGTGGTCACAGTTTCTGATGGGTCACAGCTTTCGGTGCAACACCGGCCACAAATGCATATATTTTTTACTTGTCAGTAAAACAAGTGTAGTTGTGTGTGCATTATATCATGTCTCTTTACTGCCCACTATCGTTCAGGTCCTGAGTCTGTCACGCGTTACTGTGCTTGGAAACGGTTGCCAACAACAACGAAGAAGCGAGCGAGCAAGGAGGGTATCTCTTAAGTAAGAGAAAGCAAATTAGATAGTGCTAGCTAACGGAAATAATAAATAAAAAAATCAAATGTGTTAAATCTGGCAAAGTTTAAATACAATATCTTTGTGGTCATACATTTTGTGCACTTAGCAAAGTTCACATTTATCGACGTCTATCAAATTGGAAAAACCGGATCTAAAATCAGTGGCCTAAACATGCCTCGGGGAAGGTCTGCCACTAGTGTCCACTCGGACAGCAGTGAACTGGATCTTGACGTGATAGGTAGGCCCACCTATGCATTTTGAGATACCAAGAGGAGCATTTCAGATCAGTCTGTATTTGATTTGGTACCACAACATCAACCTGACAAATTAAAACCTTTTTGTGCATAATTTATGTCGACTAGCTGACATCTACAATTTTGTGTTGTGCTCTAGCGGAGACAGAGATGGGAAAACTTCACAGGCAGTTTCGCATCATGGAGGGAGACAGGCAGGCCTACAACATTCAGTCTCAGGAACACATCCGCAGACAGCGGTAGGTTAAGTGTGTATGTGAGTGTATGTGTTATTGGTAAAAGTACATGTAGCAAACACATAGATCATTCATTGAATGATTCACATTTCTTCCATGACTATTTGTATACCCGAAACAAGTTATATTTATATATGTATATTTGTGTCTGCAGCTATGAGATAGAGAATCTGGAGAAAGAGCAAGAAGAGATGAGGCTGGACCTGGCTGTGTCTGAGAGTGGATCCAGACGGCAGCAGGACACTGAGAGTGCCCTGAACCTGCACTCACTGCTGGACCAGAAGGAGCAGGTGGACGACAAGCTTGAGAGAGAGAAGCAGTTCCAGGCTGATCTGGCAAAGGAGGTAGACTGCACCTTTGATTCCGCTCAGACACGCTAACTTGCATACTTTAGGCCAACAAGTACAGGACACACACACACACATACACACACACTTCTCACACACACAGAATATAGCATTGTACTCTGTCTCTGCCGTGAGCTGTGTGTGGGTTTACAGATAGCTTGCCTAGAGAGGAAGCTGACAGAGCTTAGAAGTGGGAAGGTCACCCAGAAGTCCCAGCCTCGGCAAACTCCGAAGGCCATGCGCACCCTGGAATACAGACTGGACAGAGTGAGTAGGTGATGCCGCCGAACACTCAGTCGCTGAGTACCTGTAGTAGCTGGTTGAAGCTACTGCAAGTTCAACACCATCGAAACCCTCTTCACCTACAATTTCTTATGTATTGATTTTTTGTTTCAAGCTTTGAACACAGACATATTTTTATGGTCATGTTTTATTGGGGACTCTTATCGGAAAACAATATGAGTAACCTGTCCCCTTTGACCTCTGCAGGCGCTCATCCGCTTCAACGAGCAGCTAACCAAGAACAGCCACCTGAGGGAAGACCTGGAGACCCTGCGCCTGGAGCGAGGCCGCTTCCTGCAGCTGCAGCGCAGGCTGAGCAAGGTGGGACGGCCCAAGAGCCAGTCAGAGGCCAGGAGCAGAGGGAGGCACGCATGAGAGGCCGTATGGATACCCGGTCACTCGCCCTCTCTGGAGGAGGGTGTAGGGGAAGAGTCTGACAGGACCTCTCTTCTGCATCCCGTGTGTATCAGGAGCTGCAGGAGATTCGAAAGGAGATCGGAGACATGATCAGCCTCTCCACTGCTGCCTACGATGCCAGGTCAGAATGCCTGGCATACAAGAGTCCTTGTATGCCTCACACATGGCTTGTTTCAGAGTCACTGGAAAAGGCCCCTAGACTGTATGTGAACTGTTGCTGCTCAACTAACTGCAGATGTCGTCATGTGTATTTTTGTGTGAGCAAAGGTAAGTGCCTGTAAACCAACTATAGATGTAGAGTTAATGTATGGGCGTTCTGCTTAGGTGTAAAAGCACAGGTTTTAAAGCGCTACTGTACCATGTGTTTGTTCCAGCTGATTTCTACAATCTGCTTCAAGTCGCTTTCCATGAAAGGGCTTCCTAAAGCATCAGTTAATAAAAAGCATCTGCTACATGAATAAAATGTTAAAACATAAATTTAAGAACCTTGCTAACAGGTGATTGGAATCTGCCAGCTCAGTGCATGAACCTCCCGAGATTCTTTATTCCCCCATCTCTCCTCTGCCTGTGTCTCAGAGTGGAGGCCCAGTCCAAGATGACGGTGATGAAGGAGAAGGCTGTGAAGGACCTGGCTCAGTACAGCGCAGAGATGAAGGAGCTGGAGAGGGTGATCGCTCACGAGCGCAGACTCAAACAGTTCATGACCACCAAGTGCAGCGAGAGAAGTGGGCAGGACGAAGGGCAGGACCAGGGGCGCAGGCATGGTACGGTGACAGCAACCCAACCTGGGGTTCAGAGCAGCCAGACCGGATGGCTTTTAGGAGTTTTATAATGCTATTGGATTTCAATTCACAATTTCCAATATAAAACCACTCACCTATTATTGTCAGCATCCTCCAGTGGTAAATGAGGAGTAGGGCACTTTGAAGGACTGTGCTTCTTTTAATGATGATGATGATGATGAGGAGTTGCCTTTTTAGAGTTCAAAGAGCAGAAGAGGATGGACTCCAGAGAGGAGTCGATAGAGTCGCTGGAGGAGGTCTTCCACACGATCCAGAGTGTGACTGGAGAGGAGAACCTGGACATGCTGGTCTCCCGCTTCATCCAGGGTCAGTTCCACACACACACAGGTTCTACCTCGATTACAGAACTGCACACTGTGACTAAACAGAACCACACACTGACAAATCTCACAATTTCAGCATAACATGTGGAACTTTCATTCTTCTTTTTCCAGTCGAAGATAAGAACTTTGCCCTGTTCAACTACGTAAACGAGCAGAACAACGAAGTAGAATCACTGAGAGACCAGATCAAACAGGTCTATATGATTCTCACCATCCCACTATTTATAGGAAAAGCATTTATACCATTACAAATACTATTATATATATATAAATATTTTTTCAAATAATTTGGTTAAGTGCTTGTGTGTGTGCTTGTGTGTGTGTACCTTCCAGATCCACGGTGAGATGGAGCAGTATGGAGTGGAGGAACTGCAGCAGGACACGGAGCATCAAGCTCTGTTGAGGGACACAGACGAGCAACAGAAATCCTCAGAGTCTGAGGCACGTGGGTATGAAGCTCAGACCAGCACTGTGAGCAAGACCCTGGACCACATAAAGACAGGTATATTTAGTCACACACACACACAGACACACAGACAAAACAAGAGGAATGCAATCCTCTTGTTAGTGGTAACTGACTTTAATTTTTTGTACTCGCTGTGATATATTGTTTTTATCATTGTTGCTTGCTTTTTTTTTTTCACAGGTACACTTGCACTTATAGCGGTTCATGTTGTTTAATTGTAACTTGTTTAACTACATGCTCTTATGGTTCTTCCCTTTGGCACTTATTTTGGTTGGCCACAATGTGTGCTTCATGTTTTGGCTACTCGCAATGTTTTGTGACTATCTTGTTGTTATGATCAGTGACCTATGCACTTTGTAAAGCTCTCTCTTGGAAGTCGCTTTGGATAAAAGCGTCTGCTAAATGAATAAATGTAATGTAAATGTAAATGTAATCCCACATACCTACCTTAACGACTTGACAGTGGACAATATGTGCAGTGCTGGACACACACAGACACACACAAATGCATCATTCCCTTACCTTGTGTTGTCTGCTTACTCTAGGAGTGAACAGCTTGTTCCAGGAAATGGATTGTGACTGCTCCGTCATTGAGGAGATGCTGGGCTCCTCAGCTGGGATCCGGGAGAACAACATCATGAGCTACCTGAGCCTGGTGGAGCAGAGGACCAATGAGATGCTCACCATCCAGGCCTTCCTCAGCTCCAGGGTGAGCCCCTGACCCGGTCCTGCCACCTGTACACACGCGTCTGGTGGATGGATGAAGCTGGATGAAAATAGTTTGTTTGATTGCTTGGTGATTAATGGATGAATTGTACACACACACATACACCACTGTGCCGTGCTAAATTGTCTGCCTTGTCCTCCACAGGACCTGGAGAGAGATTATGACCCGAAAGATTTGGCTCGGTTCCTCCTGGGTCAGAATCCAGAGATGCCCAGACAGAACGTTGTCATTCAGCCCCTACTCACCGGGTCGGTACTGTTCTGGGTTATAATGGCTGTGTGAGTGGTTACTTTGAAAAGATAATTATCTTGAACCTATTTGTGACGTTGTGTGGTTGTGTGTGTGTGGCCCTCAGGGTCGATTATGACACAGAGGAGTCTCTTCTGACGGATGAGGAGGAGAGACCTCTCTCTAAGAGTGAAATACGCCAGAGGATCTTAACAGGGGTGAGATACAAACACACTCTCTCTCAGATAAACATACGTACTGTACAGACGATGCTAGGGCCTCTCACTTAACTCACTCATGTATACCCAGAGCTTATTGTATCCATAGAATTAGAATGACCACATTAACGTAGCATCATTTTTTGGTAGTAAGTATGTTCACATGTGTGTTCAGCAGTATCGCCCCCACACTGGTTATACAATACATAGTGAATTGTTCTCAAGTGAATTCACTCTGTACAAATGACTGTGTAGGTTCTGCGTAAGGAGGACTCAGTCCGTCCGGCTGGAGGGAGAGATACCAAAGCCCACAGGAACCGCTCCCTGGTGCCCTGAGTCTGCATGCAACTCTGGCTGTACAGGAGCCTGTCAGGGCAGGTGGGCAGCACAGTTCATGTGCACTTTCAGCCCTCCTCCATCTATTGATAGGCCCTGTAGAAGTGGAATTGATTTAGATCGAAACACAATACTTTTTGTAGAACATTAAGGCCTCAACGATAGAAACTATGTGTCACAAAGGGACAAGATGTGGAAATACATCTTGGCCTCGTTGTTTAGGTATGATTTCACTTTTTAGGTGTAGTCTTCCACTAAAATTTATTTAGACTATGAAGCCTCATCACGGTCTGTTACAATACTGGGATTTGTTACTGTAAGCTTGAACTCATTAGGTGAGGAGACATGAAGGGATCTATTAAAGTCTGTTAGCTTACTGGGTGTTTCACGTCTTTTTTCCATCTGCCATGACCCATGGCCATTATTGCTCACTGATGGCTGTTTCACAAGTGTATAGAACATAGGAAGGATGCAAGACAACACAGTGTCTTCTTGAGTGTTGAGAACAATGCTTCATCCAGTTGAGGTTTCTCAATTGAACAGAAGGGGGCAGCACCTCTGTGTTCTTGAGCATATTCTAATTACATTTAGTCATTTATCAGACGCTCTTATCCAGAGCGATAATTAGTGTGCGAAAACTTAACGTGAGTCTCCATATAACAGTACATTTTATTTGAAAACCCTAGAAACAACATATTTTGCCCTTTAAAATGTTTAAAAATCTGTTTTTATAATTTACTAGCTCACAGATTTAAAATATAACGCAGATGTATGTGTAAATATTTTTTTTCTCAAATACAGCATCAGCATCTAATAAATCTTTTGTTTTGATCGACTACAATTGTCATTCAAATAAAACTGTATGTACAAATTCTTTGTTAGGGTCTAGTTTAATGAATTAAAACACCTATTCATTCATAGATCACGTTTTAAGAGTTTTCTGAGATGGATGAAATCATGTGGATTTCTTCATTTCTTCTATCCAACCTACTGAACAATTAAGATTGAGTTTTGCTATTTAAAGGTTTGAAAGATCAGAGGATCAAAAGGCCATAGTTACACCTCTGGCTTGCACAGGAACTCCATGGCTGGTGGACAAAATACACAAATCCTGTATTTGTGAAAGTAAAGATATTCTTGATAAATATTATTCTATTAAAGTCTTCAATTTAAATTTTATTTATGGCGAAGTACAAAAATCCCTGATATTTTGAATTCAGTATCAAAAGTAAAAGTATTATTATTTAGTATGGTTATGTTTGTCAGAGTTTGCGGACATCACAAACATAATTTTTAAATACAGTAGGCAAACTTCTCTATTTATATACTGTATATATTTTAAAAATGGCATCCATTATAAGCACGTTGCCATTTCATTAATAATTCAAGTTATTCAGATATGTCCTTATCAAAGGACACAGCTTACTGTGGTGGAGCGCGGGTAGCCACGCTACTGCGCAAGAGCGGACGAGCTGGAAGTTCAACATGGCGCTGACCATATCTTGGAGAGCCTCAATGCTCCACTGGGCACATGCCATAGGAACTAATGGGATTCCCTCTTTAATGCTTGGTCTACTTTATAATAGTTCTATGACTGTTGGCAATCCTTTTTCTCCACAATCAAAGTTAGAAGTATTAACAGGTATCGCACAACAGTAGTGGAGTCACAAGTAGGACACTTTACCCTGTTAAATCCCATTCTGATTGAAATGTAGTGACGTGAAAGTAAAAAGTTTCCCTAAATGGAAAGTCTTGCATAAAGTTAAAAAGGTACTTAAGTACAATAAGAAATTACAAAGCCTATCTACTTCTTTAGTGTCCACCATTAACTAAATATATACTGTATTTATTTGGAGTGTAGACGTGTTTTGGTCAATAAGTATATTACCAGATACATGACTACAAATATGACTATTGGTCAGGTGTGTGTGCACGTGCACGACAGCAGGAAGATTTTTCTAAGCAGTTTTGTGAGGAAGTGAAACTGTTACTTGTCTAGATTGTATGGCCCAGTATGCTCAAGATAAGCCTCTTTGGCCAGATTTTGTGTGAAGGAAAATAGGTTATCAAAGATAAAAGGGTCCAATGAAGAAAGTTTGAGAGGGAGACATGAGATGGAGGAGGTTATTTTCTTTGAAATCCAACCCTTAGTTAGCCCCCCTCCATTCCCGACAAACGTTCTGTGCACACGGTTTGTTGGTCTGTTGCCATAGAAACTCTCCCTTTAATCACAACAGAACCTCATTTCCTGCTCCAAACAAAGGCTCCCGATCGCTCTGGGAGACAGCGTGCACCAGTCCCAAGGCCCACCTCCTCCCTGATGCCCTGCCCACCACCACCAGCCCTCCACCACTCTCCTACAATTATTTTCCTGCTTCAATTTTTCTCTCTCTTCCTCCCTGTTCTTCACATCTCTGTTCCTTTTGATCAGTAAAATTCCCTATTGATTGTAAGTGTAAGTGTGGTAGAATTGCCACTATTCTACAACAAATGTTGCTTGCATTCTTTTTTGTTCGTAAATTTTTCCTTCTTGTTTTATTTTTCTCTACTACTACACAGTTGCCTTCCGCCACCTATTGCCTCACTTTGTCTTGTTGGAACATTTCACCTTCTTCTTTTTGGTTGTCTGAGACAGTTGTCCGATTGACCCATGACAAAAAGGTTGTGTGTGGAACGAACTGAAGCTGTAAGTGTCCAAGGGGCATTTACACCCACACCATAGAACCTGTGCACAGACGCTAACACACACAAGCCCACCCACATGAACACAGTAACACACATCAACAGAGTCCTCATACTTCTATCTGAGCTTTACACCCACTGGTCTGCATCCTGTTCCAAGTGCCCATTCTCTATCTTAATCCTGTGTTTTCATATCCTTTACCATGAACTGCACTGTTGGCCTGTCATATGTGTATGGCACGTTCACTTTACTGTTGTGCTGTAACCTTTGCGAGTTCTCTGTGAAAGTGAAACCTCTCACCACTGGTCTTCAGTGTTTACATGCCGTATTTGGGTCAGCATCGAACACAGAACATGTTTCAGGAGTGCAAATTAGTAACAAATGATCTATAAACAAAACTGTTTGACTTTTGAAGACCCTTAAGAGATCTTTCTCTCTCTTGTTATTATGTGATGGTAAAAATGAATTAGTCCTTAAAGTGATTAGTGCATAATCATAGGACAGTTCAATCAGTCCGATCATAGGGCAGAGTATGTTATGTTTTATGCAATCATTTAAGGTTTTTTCTGAGGTTATGTACTCGTCTCTCTCGTAGTTTGTTTATTTGGGCGTAGTGCCAGGTATTTCCCTAGTCTGCCTGCAGCTTCAGAATACAACCTCCCCCTGAAGAGCCCCCCCTTCTCCCACTGATATTTGTTGCCAGGCAACCCTCTGTGAGGTCTGGAGCTGGCTCTGACCAATCAGGCAACAGTGTTTACGTTTAAATGGTAGATAGAGACAGGATAGAGAATTATTTTCCATACCATCATTACATGTTTCATATTTAGGAAGTTTGTATTCACAGCCATTGTTTTTTATATTGATATTTTGATTTCTCCAAACCTCATTCCATGCTTCTGCTGTAGCAAGAGAAAGGCCACTGGGCATTGATAGGAGCTGATTCACAGCTGCTGCACAGACAAGAAATGAGTGTTTTCTGTTGCTAAGCAATCTTGGTTTCCAGGTCCTACTTACTGTAGATCAAGTAATTTTTCCCTAATGTAGGCCTACCTGTAACATGTTCATTCTCTCCAGAACTGCCTACCGCAAATGACCAAAACCTGTACTGTTGCTCCCATTTAAATGTACAAACTTACACCCTCAATTTTGGTAACTGAGATGGTGAGTTTCCAGAGGTAGCCGAAAACAGATGCAAGTTAAAAGGTGTTAAAGATGAGCCAGTTTGACCAGTTAGACTGACGGTTGACCTAATCTTGACATGAAAAGATAATGGGCTATTAAGGCTGTGCTCCATTTGTCGTTCCACTGGGGCTTGGTCCTCCATTTTGTTTAGTCTTTGTTTAGTCTTTGACTAACTTTCAGCCAATATGTGTGCTTCATCAAAATCACAGGAGATTATATAGTGATTCTGACTATATGTGGTAATCTGTCTGATTTGGTAATCACCCCTTGAATTGTTACTTTCCCTAACCTCTCGCCCAATTCTCTCTCTGAACCCTGCCAGGTCCCTATCTCTCCCTGCCCCCAACCTCTTCCCTAGCTGTGGCCCTCGTCTCAGCTCTGATGGCTGTGCAGATGGTTCTTTGTTGAGGCTTCACAATGGAGCTTCGAGGTCAGAGTGTGAGTGGGCCCTACCACTGACACACTCCTCCACTCCACACTGACACTCGGCTCCACTGTTTTTCATCCATTTCCTAGCGTTGCTATCTTGTTATTTTATAGGTAGCTAAATTGACAACGATTTGTAAATAGGGTTTCCTGAACAAACTGCATTTAATGGAGCCTTCTCACTGAACACTAGCTAACCCCTTAGATTCCTCTTAAATTAAACTACCTTAGGCTGTGACTTTGACAGTTTTTTGATTGACACTACTAACTCACTTGCTTTTACTGATTTCTCGTGGATATATGTCAAAACAAATCTAAACATGTATGTAGATAAGTAGACATAATTGTGGTAAAACGGTATAAATACAAATACAGGCAACATTTCTGATCTGCTCTGCAAGGAAATGCAAATCTACCATCTGCTCTGCAATCTCATGCAACAGCCTTTGCTCATCATTCATCCTAACAGGAGGCACTGTCATCGATTTGCCTGCCAATAAGCTATCTTTTATATTTACAACATGAAACTCCAACAAGATATTCATCGCATGCTAAACATAGGATGTTGATGATGTAATACTATAAAATACAAAGACAAAATTTAACAATGACAAAATATTATAATGCTTTGTTATTGAGGAAATAATTTCAGATTACAAAAGACTGAGGAGATTAATTTAATTCCTATATAAACATATTAAATGATAGGGTGAGGTGGTTTATCAGTGGAATTTCTCAGAGCCTCCATTTCAACAGGTTAGATGGAGTGGCATGTAGACGGGAGGCGGGAAACTCAGAGAAAGGAGGAGCAGCACAAGAAACCCATATATGAACTACTGGAAATTTCCACTTCCTTGTGTCAAGGCAGGAGTGTGGGTGGGGTTTATGAGGTGAAATAAGGCAGCTTTTGAAACCGCACGGGTAAATTCCCATTTGCATCTGAAACACTGAAATGACTTGTCATTTTACTGCTACTACCCGGATCTCTGTAGCCCTGTGTTCAATTCATTACACTTGTTTTTTACATTACCCTCTTTTAAAGAATACCTCAAGAATATAAAAGAAAAGTAGAATCAGTGACCCTCCTTCTTCAGTTAAATCACGTATCTGTATGGTGTTCTGGCACAAATGTTTGTGATAAAATGTCATATTTATATGTTATCTTTTATGGTAATTTGATCTGACAAGATGTTCCTTCACTTAAATAAATAATGTCATGCTTCAGTGTCCTCGTCACCTAAAAACATCTTGAATCATTCAAACTAAGGGCCACAGAGCCACATTCCAGGAGGTGTACTCAGGCATGGGATTTTGTCAACACTGATGAATGGGGTGCACAAGACAGTTAAGTCAATCCATTCTTATTTAATTTTCTTCCTAGCCAGGTCCTTGTGTCCAAGTGTTTTGTCATTACCAGCGTTGATAGATATCTGCAATTTTAAGGTCCTGGTGTCTTATCTTATCACATCACAGAATTACACTTACACAAAGAGACAAATGCAAAAATACACACACACGTGCAGACACACACACAAACACATATACTTGGGACAACAAAGTGACATCAGGCTGACACCATACCAAGATGGGTTCAGTGGGATATACCAGGTTTGATGCAGCCTGAGAGAGAAGTCAACATCTATATTGTCCCCATGTTCTTCCTGAGACTTATGGAAAGCTTCTCTGAGCATGCAGAACACCGCTGTTCAACAGAAAATAACTTAGTTAACCCCCATCAGGTCTTCCAATTAAGGAGACCAACCCCTTCCCCCCCTTATAATCCTGACCTCTGCTCTTCAATGGCTGCCCTCACTGCTCTCCCCTCCAGCCGTGACATTCCATAGGTCGGGTTGCATTCTTTTGTCTTTGTTTTTAAGGTGTGATTGTGAAAAACGGTTTGATTTATCTGTAGCACGGTAGGATGGTAATAAACAGGTATAGAGCCAGAAGGCTTTGAAGTACAAATGGAAACTTGACACTTTGATTCAACTCTTTGTAGTTAATCACCAACTTCTGTCAATATACTAAAGGTTCCCTCACACTGCTGGTGAGGGAATTACTACTCATGGAAATGAACTGAGGTAGCGAGCACTGGAGAGAGAAAAAACTGACAGGAAATGATCTCACAAACACTCCCCCTCTTTCTCTCTTTCCCTCCCTCTCTTGGATTGCTCCCATTTTCCAGTTACAGTAAGTGAGTAATGCTTGGACCGTCTGCTTTTATGGAGCTGCCTGACTGTATCTTCACTGAATCCGGGTTACAAGCTGACTGCGACAGACTACAGTTGACTGTTTGTATGGTCTGCAGTCTCCATGTGGTCTTCATCTGCTAAATGAAAGGGTGCAGTCCTGTAACCACAGGTACTTTGCCCTGATGAGTAAATGTTTTTAAGTGCTGTCTCCCATTCATAGACACACTACTGACTACATTTAGTCATTTAGCAGACGCTCTTATCCAGAGCGACTTAGATTTAGTGCCTGATGTTTTAGCACTTCGAAAGAGCCTTCTTAAAGTTCATTGTTTGGTATAAGCGCTTACACTGAGGACAGATATTCATCCTCCTACACAGCGGAGACAAACTCCCACAGACTAAGAATCATGTTGTCATCACACACTGACATACAGCTGTTTGTGTGTAATTACCCTGGGTTACCACCCATCGTAATTTCATTTCCGTTGAAAGTGGTATACAGAGATTTTGCAGTTGTACACTGCTGGTGAGAAGAATAGTCTCATCTTTCAGTCTCAGGAGGGCCAACAAATAGGACCAATGAGACCCAGGGTTCACTGTGCACACAAATACATTTTTAACATTACAGATACATTTGAAGATAGCATTATATGTGAAAGGCACATCTACAGTGAAATTGTGCATTTAACAATATTCAGATTTCTATTCAGAGGTATTCATTCCCCAATAACTGAACCAGTTTGAGAGTATAGAGATTGTGTATTTATTCCCCAAGAACTCAACCAGTTTGAGAAAGTAGCCACTCCCTAAAGGCTACCTGTGAGGTGAGATGATAGACAGAATAAGAGGGCGGTCTCATCTCAAACAGTTCTATGGGGGACAGGAAAAGCAATCTGCTATGGTGCACTATTACAAGCCACTATTTCTCTCTTTCTCAAAGATTAATAGGTCTGCAATAAGGAAACTAATGAGGGAAGTCACCGTTATTTAGCAATCCACATCAAGATGGACAGAGATGGAGCTTTAGATAAATTGGAAGAGACTGCTTGTAGGCTATACTTTGATCAACAAGAGGCATCCTAATTATCAAAACAATAGTCAAAAACAATGACTTGTCTAACTGAATGCCTGTCTACATGTTTGCATGCTGTGTAATGTTCCTCTAAATCCACTCACAATCTTTACTTGGGAAGTACTCCCCCCCCCCCCATCCACTTCCCCCTTGCTGTCTTAGTCTGTCAGACTCACAAAGCAGACAGCCACACATTAATTGCTGACCCTATGACCTCAGCCATTATGGTTCTGTGCCATGAAAATGTGTCCTCAAACAAAGCTCTGATTTCTGACCAGTCCTCAGCATGTATGCATTGTGTTTGAATAACTTACTGAACACTGACAGTGGGTGACTTTCAACATTTTGATTACATGCTGTTAATTAACTTAAGTCACTGTCAGCCAGAAGGCCTGTATGATACCATTGAGTTTGTTATTATAGAAAAAACCCTTGTTGGCACTGTTGTGACTTGTACTTGTCTTATAAAGTATCACCCGGTATACACAATGTCTGGGAGTATCTTGACTGCTTTATTTCTCATGCCGTGCATGGTACAATCTCTGGTTTCCGGTTCAAGTGCATTTCAATATAAAAGTCCTGCTTATGGCAGTATTAAACATTACAGGCACTAGAATCCATGAATATTTACAATAGCTACATTCGTCAATTGTATAGATTTCGGCATTCAGACCCAAACCACTTATGCTTTTTGTGAGTTTACATTTAAAGCCAGCATCTGGAATGTGCGAGGAAGGCTTCTTCATGTTTAAACAAAGGGGATTTTGTTCCAAAACCCATTCATAAATAGCCGCCAATATCTTCCCAAACCACAATAGGAGTGGCAAGGAACTGGTTTCATCGTCAACGGTCTCCTGTAACTTGATACCTCTAGATTGCAGGGGGGGGAAAGACCAAGAGAAAAAAAATATTTGGTGAGAGAGATAGAGACTGTATGCCACTATTCCTCAACGCAATCGACAAAAACCGCATGCGAACAATTAGAACTTTCAAATGCCTTCATCCATCAATCACACAAAAGAACATAGGCTACAACATCGGCATTTATAGGCTACTTTTTGTCTTGTTCCAGCCTACAGTCTTTTATTCAACGTTTAGTATGCAACAACTACAACCGCTCATATTACCGTGATGTGAAAAAGTAAACAACATTTGGAAATAGCCTGTAATTTATTTCCTGTAAATGTATCACAGCGAAGTCAGAGTAGCTCGAGCGAGGAGCTTTAACACATTCAACCAATGAGGAAAGACATTACTTGAAAAAAACTGAAAGGCGGGACAACCTTTAAAGACTGACAACAAATCCTCGAATGAAAAGCCGTAGCGCTTTTTTCTTACTTGAGCCTGGTCCAATCAGATTTCCCATCGACTAACGCTTTTCTAACTAGTGGATTACAAAGAGTTTGAAACAGAAGAAACTGGTATACATCATTCTCCATCCTTCGTGTAAAGTCTCCCTCGTCTCCTTCAATAAAACTACCTACCACCCGGCTTCGAAGCCCAAACATCCTTAATTTCAAGAGGACCTTTAGCAAATTAACCATGGCTGATAGCGCAGTAGACACGACCACAACTACAGAGATTACGGCAAAGGTGAGTTTCATTCATTTTTTTCACTGGTTCCATTCTCCGTGTAACAATGGCTAACTGGCCAACTATTAGCTACTCATTTATCTCTGCGTTTAAACGGCTAGCTTTGATGAGGAAAAAAAATACGGTTATATATAACACTTCTCTAAATATATTCAGATGCCAATTGGTATATAATTTACCAACACGGTGACAAGAACTGCTGCAAACTACATAGGCTACAGTACCTAACATAAGTGACGGACCAAATCTGATTCAATAAAACGTACAGAAATTGCTGAGGTAAATATTTGGCCTGGTTTTTGACCTCTGCTGCGTAATCTAGAGAATAACCTCAGTTTCAGTCGAAGGTATCTGTGGTGCTGTGTTGGGTACTGTAGGCGGGAAGACCGTCTCCAGCGTGATCTACAGAAGTTCCCATTGTCTTCAGTCAATACTTGGCAGCAGTCGCCAATGTTTCTTATACTTTGCCAACAGATAGGCATACTGCTAGCTTTTTCAAGATTCCCCATTGTGAAGTGATAGTTTATAACTCATTGGGATAGGGTATGGTTGAGCGATCATTTAATTAATCGAGAACGAACTTTTTTTCCTAGGATCTGAAGGAGAAGAAAGAGATCGTTGTGGAGAAAGTAGCCGAAAAAGATAACGACAGCAGCGACTCATCTGCCAATGGAAATGGAACAGTGAGTTGGAGAACCCTAGTCCTCTGAGCCTCGTGGCCTTTTGTCTTGGCGCCCCCACATCACGCAGGTGCCGCCGGCTGCTTTTCTGCAGACTCCGCCCCCGCTACTCACAGTCCTCTTCTTTTTCCACACGGGGCTTTGTTTTGTTTGTGAAATGGCACAGATGTTTGCCTCTGAAAGACAGCTCAATTGGCCCTCTGAATTGACTCTGTAGGGAATCAAAGTTTGTCCAACAACATAGACCTACAGTGCTATAATGTCACTATGGAGGTTATGCAGATCAACCAGATTACTGGAAGGATTATTGCTTAAATGTACAAAAATATGTTTGTCCTGGGGTTTACGCAGTTAGACATACATTAATCTTTTTGTTACTGTTTTACATCATTATGTGACATTTTCTCAAACATGTTATGAAACTTACACTTATTGCTCCCTTGCAGCACAAGAATGGTGCTGACAAGACCAATGGTGCTGACAAGACCAATGGTGCTGACAAGGCTAATGGTGCTGACAAGACCAATGGGGCTGAAGACAAAGATACTGAAAATGTAGAGAAGGAAGAGAAGAATGGTAAGGGTTCATATTGAACTATGTTTTTTTTTTTTTTACCAAATACATACTATTCTCCATGACCACCAAACGAGGCTTTTGCTGCATTGGCAGTGTTTTGTTCAACGTTAGCCCATAGCAAGAGATGATAATTTGAACATCGGCCTGAACTCAGTTCATACACATTTAATTATGTACATTACCCTGTCAGAACCGCATACATAAAGAGGTTAATAGATTAGATAGAGAGTTTTCATTGTCTCATTGTGTGTCTTCATTCATAAAATGATTGTAGAAGTAGCAGAAAAAAAAGAAACTGTGGAAGAGGAGAAGAAGGAAGAAGAGAAAAAGGAGGAGGAAAAGAAGGAGAAGGTGGAGGAGAAGGAGGAGGAGAAAGAGGAGGTGGTGGATGCAGTCCCTGTGAAGCGCCCAGCTGAGGAGGAGGTGGGTTTCACGGCACATTTGTAAACAAAACAGAATTCACAAGAGCTTAAATCTTACCTGGAGCATAATATGCATCAGTCAGCACAAATATTTGAGCCGGTTTGCAGTAACTCTAACCTTAAATACACATGATAATAAAAAGCAACTTTTATTTTATATAAAAGTACACATCTGATTCAAAACAATTAGAAAGCAAAGCTGAACAGCTGTAGTATTTCATGGAAGGCATTTGAAAACGAATTAATTCGATGTTATCCTACATAAACCCAAAAAGTAATGGCTGTGTCCTAACAAACGCTGCATCCCTTTGCCCTCAGAAAACAGTGGAGACGAAAAAGCAGAAGACAGAAAATGGAAACGGCGACTCAAAGGAGGCCGAGGTGGAGGCCTAGGAGCCCCGTCACTGTGCTCTCCTGCCCGGCTCTCTGACGGCGCGCTCATCTTCACAATGTAGGGCCCGGGCTTTCTGTTTGTTTTACAGGTTGTGTTTGCTTCATGCTGATGTGACATTGCACTGGAGTCTCTAGAACATAGTGGCCCCTCCTTCTCCGTCCACTTTTTTTCGGGGGAATGACATGTTATTTATTGGTCCCTCAAACTTGTTTTGGTTGTTTCTTTTGACTCGTATATGTAGGGCCTCGACACGATCAGATTAGAATTTTCTTTGGTGTGTATCACTGTGTGTTCTTTAGCCAGTATGAGTTGGATGGAAGCACATTTTGGACCATGTTCCTGTCGACCAGATGACCCTTTACTCAGGCAGCTGCACACAGCTCCTCTCAGCCCCGACGCTGTCATGGCCGTGACCTCACACTCACCAAGGACCAAAGAGAAGTTTGAAGCAGGGGCTAATAGACGATTGTTAGCATTATTTGTCTGTTTTTATATATATAAATATATAGAATCCTTCTCTGTGCTGCTGCTAGTATGTTAATCCTTTGCATGGTTGGTCTGGTAACAGATGGCCCAAATGAATGAGGGGGAGGGGGGCGCATCTTCTGAGATAAAAGATAGTTTGACCCCTGTTGGGAGGCTGGCTTCTTCTGCAAAGTTAATTAACCCCTCTTTAATCTTAAGACTTTGGTCATTTGTTCCATACGCATTTCACACAAGTTTGTAACCATTTTGTACTCTGAATACAGTTTGTGTTTGGATTCGACTAGTTCTTTATTATAAACGTGTGTCAGGGTAACGAAAGAATTGTGTCTGCAACTGCCACCATCAAAACAACATATTTACACTGATGTGGATCTTCGTTCCTATTGCAGTAATATTTCCAGATTGCCATTTGGTTACTTTGGCCAGTGTATTGTATTTTCTGGTTCTTGATATTAAATAAATCACTCTGTCTTTTTAACCAGTGTTTTGTAATTATACTTGTGGGATTTTCTTTTGGTTTCAGTGCTCAACCTTACTTAATAAGCATGTGCTCTAATTCTATTTAATGGGAGGCTTAACAGTTACTTAGTGTGACACTGAAGTGATAAACCATGAATGTTTCTGTGAGCCTTCTAGACTGGAGATTCTGAGGGCATTTGGCCTAGTTTTATCTGACACTGGAAGACATACATGAAAAAGGTACAGTTTCACAAGACCTCGAACAAGAGGTTAACAGGCTAGAAACATCTTTTGTTCGTCAAGAATCAGGCTTGGCGCCATCTAGTGTTGTGTTGAGGGTGCGACAACAGAGGTCATCTTAGGTGACATGAATTGGCACTCCGGTGTTATGAAATGATAAACACAACAAATGAAGCCATTCAATATCCACTATATAATATTGTTTGTAATTGTATTACTATACTGTCTGTATCAGTGTTCATGTTCACATTTGTAATATAAGATTCTAATGTTGATCTTAATGAAAGGATCACTATGCACATGAGATACTTAGAGAAAGAATGACACAGCAGTCAAAATGGCAAAATTCAATTTTTTTCTTGAACTCAACCCTGAAGTAAAAGTAGCTGTTACAGTAGCACTGTTAATATTATATAAGAATTATTGATAATGACATTGTTACATAAAGTTACTGTGACGGACTGACAATGTAGATGTCTGTCAGATTTCAAGCGCTGCAACATCATGCTCCATACAATCCCTGTTTCCTCTGTGAAAGTCCTCAGAAACAGAACGATGGCGCCTGTCCAGTCTGTTCTGGAGGCATCGGGGGGGGGGGGGGGGGTGATGTCCATCTCCCCAACACAGGGCCCACCTGGCCTGGGCCAAAGTGGTATGATCAGGGGCAGTGATTCCAGTGGAAATGACATTATGAAAAACAGGCAAGTGATGTCGGAGATCGATAAGAGCCTGAGAGCATTCTCTGTGTCAGTCGTATCGCGTGATGATAATGCCCGAGCAGTGCAAATGACGGCAAACTACTTTGGAATGACGCGCTGTAGATTTAATTTGATAGGTTTCAGTTGTCTTTCCAACAACTGAAACAGGAAAAAACAAACGATTTTCATTAGTGTCCCGGTGGAGATGGAAGGTTCTAGAATGGAAGGATGAAGGAATTGATGCTGTGTGTGTGACTGGTACGAGGGTGGTGGAGACCTAACCCAAGCGTGAGAGGAACCACACTCCAGGCCCCTCTGGGTCAAGTGTGGTGAGAGAGTGCTCGATCCTACAACATGCGCTCTAGTGGAAAGAAGAAGCACCTGCAGCTGGCTGGGATTCACGTCGCAAAGCCCCCCAGAAGTGCCTCCTCTCGGCCGCCACGCTTCACAAGCACAGCTCCCATCCAGCATCTTCCTGAATTCTTTCTTGCCAGCGAAACAACTCTTTCGTTGCTCTTCTTGTTTTGTGTGTGTTTTGTTTTTTTGGTGGTGTCTTTTTTCGGTTTCCAACTGAATGCTGAATCACACCCCAGTTTCAACTTCTCCTCTTCCTGATAATGACAAGAATCACTGTCATTACAAGGCCCCCCCCCATCAGCAGGGTGACAGGTCAGAGTGCTGTCCATGGCTTAGTGAGGGTCCAGAATGATCCTTCTATTGTGTGTGCGCACGTCCAGTATGTGTGTGCGTGTGTGTCTGACTCAATTATAATGTTTTGGATGTCTGAAGGTAACTTATAGCTATGCTAACCTGGGGAACTGGAAGAGTTTCCCAGAACAATGCTGTGAGTCACATGAGAAAGAGTGCACATGCTTCGGTCTAGCGCTGAAAAGTGCATTTTATTACACAGAATAAGTGAATAAATAACGATATCCTGTGTGTGTTCATCTGTGTGTTTGTGTGAGACTGAGTGTGTGTGTGTGTGTGTGTGTGTGTGTGTGTTCCTCTGTGTGAGTGTGAGAGTCTGTGTGTGCAGATTTGAGTGTATGTCTTTGTGTATGTGTGTGTTCATTCGGGGCTTCAAGCAAAAGGTCATGGAGGCACATTCAGTCAGTCACTACAACCTCTCCTACAGTTACATGATAGTGTGTCAGATAACTCAGAGAAACAGGCAGGTAGACATTCCTTGGCCATATAACTAAAACCAAACACTTAGACAAGGCATTGAAGCACATGCAAACGCTGACTGACTGGTTAGAAACAGGAGATAAAGGAGCCACTAAAGCTGTTATTACTTTGGATCAAAAATCGACCTTAGATGTGAACGAGCAAGGAGAGATGAGGAGAGAGGTTTGACTTCCAGCAGAAAGACCACACACACCAGTCATATATATATAGCTCACAAACACAATCCAAAAGGCCACTGTACACACAAACACACTCGGACTCACACCTGTACCACAATCACATAAATGCCGGAAAGATCTGGAAAGAAAATGCAAGGACACATACATACTCGCTCTGTATCAAACACACTGTCGGTGGCCAATGTCTGTCTATCTGTCTGTCGACTAGTTCTGAGTGTATCTGAGCTGAGGTTTAACAGTATACCTACGAGCTGTACGGTGTGACTGTACAGCACAGCGTGCATGTCCGCTGTCTCTAAGCGAAGTTAGGTAAGGGTGTAAACTACCGTGTTTTTGCGGGTGTGGTGTTGTTCAGCGAGAGTGTGTGAGACAAAGTGAGGGCTCTAAATGTGAACCAGTAGTGGCTGGGTCTCACTGTCGGGGGGCTCACCCTCAGGGGGGGGCAGCTGGTACACCACGCAGAGAGAGGAGTACAGACAGCCCACGAATGACATCACGCTCGAAAAGTACATCACTCCCTGGGCCCCGCCCACCAGCGAGGTCAGAGGTCCCATTGCCACGGAAACCAGGATCTGAGCAAGGAAGTACTGGCAGCTGAGTAGAGAGATGTCCACGCCCATCCCTCTCCTGGTCCCTTCCTCAGAGGAGCCACAAAACTATACACACATACACGCACACACAAAACAGTAAGATAAAGTACCTTTCCCCATCCACAGTCCACAAATATTCTGAATTACAAATAAACATGAAACGCAAAGAAACATGAATGAATCAGGAACTGAACTATCATTATTACCTAGTTTCCGTAAGCCTTTATCTCTGTCCAGAGAGTCTAAGTCTATGTCTCAGTATCTCTGTCCAGAGAGTCTAAGTCTATGTCTCAGTATCTCTGTCCAGAGAGTCTAAGTCTATGTCTCAGTATCTCTGTCCAGAGAGTCTATGTCTAAGTGTGTGTCTCCAGTGTTGTGGATGTACTGTACCTCAGGGTTCTGGTAGTAGTCACACAGCAGCGAGTAAGGCAGAGTGCACAGGGAGGAGAAGAGCACCCCGTAGGTGACACAGAGAGACAGCACCACATAGAGGTTGGTGGACAGCGTGGCCAGACCCGTGCCAAGACCGAAGGCCAGGTAGGCAAAGAAATAGAGCGAGCGGAGGGAGAAACGCTCCTCCAGCTTGTCCAGGATGGCTGGAAGGAAGACAACCAAACGGAGAACGGGGAATGAGACGCTTTGTGCAGAACTGACACTGTTTGTGTGTCCATGTCTGTGTTTAGGGAGGGGGGCATTTGCTTTAGTTTCATGTCCTATGCTGAGAGAAGAAGGATCTGTGTGTGTGTGTGTGTACGTGTGTGTGTGAGGGGACTCACCTGAGTAGAAGGCAGCACTGAATGCATAGATGCACATGCCCCAGCAGCCCATGCTGACCCCGGCATTGTAGCGTTGGTAGGCCTCCGAGTCGTGAGGGGCTTTGGGATCTCCCTCAAAGACCACCTCCCCCATGAAGTCAGTGTAAAACAGTAGCATTCCCTCAAAGGACAGCCAACCTGAACACAGCAGACACAGGGGTTAGCTTGAAGCATAAAGTGTAAATAGTAATATTAGTACTGGTCAAAGTTTTTTTTCTCCCCAGTTTTAAAAGTATAATGAGGGGCGGGACAGAGTGGGTTAACAGTTCGGGAATCGTCAAGGAATGCAGATTTCCGTACCAAAGTTTGTGGGTTTACATGGCCTGGCCTACACTATCCCTGACTTTAACAAAGCTGGGCAGCAGACATTTAATCTAGTGAGGTGTTAGTGGGAAAATGGCTCTCAGCAAACACACGCCAACTAGTGATACGAGTGCCAGTTTACCCAGAAAATGGTTTGTGCACAAGCTGCGGAGGGAGGGGGGCATCCTGTAGATGGCCACACACAGCAGCTTCATGGACATCTGGGAGTCGGCCGTCTCCACGTGCTCACTCAGGTCACTGTCGTAGCGCACTCCGTTCAGCAGGATGTTCGCCACCTTCAGGGCAACAAACAACAAAACAAACCACTGATTTACATTTACATTTAGTCATTTAGCAGACGCTCTTATCCAGAGCGACTTACAGTAAGTACAGGGACATTCCCCCGAGGCAAGTAGGGTGAAGTGCCTTGCCCAAGGACACAACGTCATTTTGCACAGCCGGGAATCGAACTGGCAACCTTCTGATTACTAGCCCGACTCCCTCACCGCTCAGCCATCTGACTGTTCCCCATGATTATAAAGTCTTTTTACAATTCTGAAACTGAAAGAATTTTGAAACCTTTACATCTAAGTAATAATATGCATATACTGTATACTTATAACATGCATGTACATATACATATGTTTCAAACTGGTTGAATTGGTAGTCATTTATCTTAGAACCGACTGCAGCCCCTATTCTGACTAATACGGTGGATAATAGTTTACTGTAGTTGGAGTTGAAGGAGAAAATGCTTTTGAAGGATTTGGAGGAACAGTAGTCTTTAGTCTAGTATCTGTTAGCTGCATCTAAGGGTGGAGACTGAGACCAGTCATTTCTAATTACAGTCTTCTGGACCTGTGGATAATACCCTGTTGCAGTCCAATCACCTGATACAATCTTTTCCCACCCTCTCATGACGTTAGTTCTTCAAATAATAACGCTATCGTTTTAAAATAAGCAGTAATAGCTTAAGTGTATAGACGCAAACACTCCTATCAAGAACTGCCAGATTTTTAACAATACAAAAATTATCAAAAAAGAAAAAGGAGTTCAGATGTACCTGCTGGCTGAAAGTGACTGTCCTCCTTCTGCCGTTCTCAAACCCAGTTGGAGTCATCAGAGGTTCCTCCACCAGAGCCAGGCTCTGGGGGCGTTTCAGGATGCCAGCAGAGGAGCCCCGCTTGGAGCCTGCCCCAGGCATAGACACCCTCCTAGGCTGGGTCTCTGCAGCAGGCTGGGCCACTCCAGCAGGCTGGATCTCTGCACCAGGCTGGGACCCTGCTCCCTGCTGAGGCCCACCTGCAGGCTGAGGCCCACCCACAGGCTGGTTTCCTGTCCCAGGCTGAGATCCCTGTGGAGGCGGACTGTCACCTGGGGGCAAGGGCCTGGCTGCACCGCTGGGGTCCAGAAGCTGTGGTGAATGCTGTCCTGTGTAGCAGTCGATAAGAACACTGTCAATGTAGGAGGTGCCCAGAGAGGAGGCAAACTCATTGATGCCGGTGAGGGAGCTGTCTCGGCTGATGAAGCTGCCGTATTTGGGAGTGAGCGGGCTGAGGGGGGAGATGGGGCTCGTCAGGCCGGCACAGAGGCGCGCGTTGGCACTGCAGGAATGTGCCAGGGGGTCAGGGTGCTGGTGGGAGAACTGGTAGCCGTACAGGCCTTCCTCCTCCACCTCCTCCTCCAGGGCCACAGCGGGGTGGACAGGGGGAGAGGGAGGGAGGGGGTGACTTGGGCTCTTCAGGAGGCTTTTGGGGTTCTTCTGAGGCTGCGTCTTTGGCAAGGGCCGCTCCGGGATGCTCGTCAGGGTCATCGCCGTGGCAGCCACCAAGGTGACACTGGTGAACAGGTAGATGACCCGAAGCTGCCCTCCCACAGACCTTCCGAACTCCGTGTGGTCCCAGTTGATTCCGCCGACAATGTACCCAAACCCACCTCCCAGTCCTGCACATCACAAACAGGAAATACTGTCTCACCAGGAAATAACGGATTATCATTCAACAAATTCACAATCACTCAGCTTGAAACATTCTTATCTGCACGGTTAAAGCCTTGCAATCCAATCAGCCAGTATAGAGTGCTCACATTTTCTACCCTTCCCTGAAACATGAATTAATCTATCCTTCCACATAGATCTTAGAAGATATGATGGGGTTTGGTGTGCGGCTATGAACCCTCTCAGATGGAAGCAGGCAGGGAGCATGACCACCACTGACCTGCCAGCAGAGCGTGGATGTTCAAGCCCCGGTCCTGGTCCTCTGGGCTGCACACATCCATCATATAGGCGTGGCTGGGGTTGTCGGCCGAGTCTGCGCTGAAGTCCATCAGTACCACTCCACACACGGTCAGGATAATGCCCCACTTGTGATTGGTTGCTGTGTCTGATATCACCCCGCCGATGTCTCGTCCGTTCAGCACCAGTGTTAAACCCAGCAGGGCTCCTACAGAGAGGCAACATCAGACACACAGCATCATGGTGGATGTACGAAGTGACGACAACAGGCCAAGATGGGAGGCTGACTAAGTGTCCTGGGGCCATGAATAAGCCAGTCAGATATCAAGACGTGTACCCAAACCTAAAACCAGAGGCTTTAGCTTATAGTGTTAGCACATAGCAATGTTCAGTTCTCCTGACACTTACCTATGGCCAGGGCAAAGATGAAAGGCCTTCTTCGGCCGAAGCGAGATGTGCAACGGTCACTCCAGGCTCCAAGAAGAGGCTGGACGAGGAACCCTACAAGCCCAACGGAGAGAAGAGTTTAGGGCCTTCTAGAAGGAGGGGGTGGTGATAATTATAATTTCAAAGCACCCGTCTAACCTATTCCCCCAGAGCTCCATTCATATGCTTACACACACTGCCGCATCACATATTATGTATACTTGGACTATTGGCCATAGTCTCAGTATCCATATCTCCCTTGGTCCCCTCCTTACCCATTATGGGACTGATGAACCACACCAAGCTGTAGAACTGGTCTGGAAGCCCCATCTGCAGCAGCACGGGAGTGACGTAGGCCGTTTCCATGGCGTAGCTGAACTCGATGCCAAACAGGACACAGCCATTGAAGAGCAGCTCGGGTAAAGTGCGTCGGGGGGGAAGCTCGCTGAGATCCAGCTGGTCCAGGGGGCAGGGGGTGTTGGGGGGCGGGGGAGGGGACGGCCGGATCAACTTCCGCCGCTTCGGGTGTCTCTGGAAGTTGTTGGCGCGGTGACTCAGGTGTCGTGTGGTGGATGATGGAAAGCTGGCGGTCTTTGGCAGACAGGTCCTCCAGAGGCCATCCTGAGTGGCACAGGATGACCTCCCCCCTGCTCCTCCTCCCCCCACTGGGCTGGTGAGGAGGGGGTCACTAGGGGTGCCCATACCTGGAGACGACATCACTCTGGTACACTCTGCATACGCTGGGGGATCCTTGTCAAATCAAAACCACAGAACAGTAATGAGGAATTTATGTTCAGCGAGGGGAAGGAATTGAAAGGAGTCAACGGTTATGTCAACACGTGTGTAGGCTACTAAGCAAAAACATGCAAATGTGTAGAGTAACTAACCATAGTGTTTTTAGAGGACATTCAATATCACTGCGGCTTACATTGTTTTCAAGTTAGGCAGCAATAAGTAGGTTGTCAAGGATGCCATGGTAACCAGCTAAGGACAGTTTGGCCATCACCAGTGTGAGCTGATGGCAAATTCTCCTCGTGGGCACGACGCACTGCATCCAATGCGCATGTAGCAGTGTGATGTGCGCAAAAACCATGTGCCCGGTGTAGCTGAGTACAGCAGTATGCGGCACCGTGTCTCATACGGAAGCTGTTTCCATTTTAATTTTTCATGGAAGAATACATAAAAATCGGATGAATGCAAGACGAGGCGTAAGGCAGGCATTGGGGCATATGAAACGGACATTAAAAATATACGTGTAATACTTATTTATAACCCGCGGATTCGACATGAAACATCTATTTATCACTACCAAATCGTGCAGAACGTGCAATTGTGACAAGCTCGATAATGATGTCGATGGGCGGATAATCTACCATTATTTTCTTTCATGATTTGACATTTTGTTTGCAAGGTGAATTCTACAATAGGTTTGAACTGTGCTTTAAAAGGATAAGGCGTGCAAATTGAAACGTGAGAGAAAATTACCTTTTTGAGGTGTCTTGTCGTTTACTGTAGAACAAAATGGTGATGAACAAGTCAGTCATATTTATGCTTTACAAAATGTGCGACAAATGAGAAGATACATGTTTCTTCCCTGATGCAGTCATCCCGCTGCATTCTCTCTTCGTCCCTTCTCATTCCCCCTCTCTCTCCCTCTTCCCCTCCCTTCCCCTGTCCCCCGGTCACCCATGACGTCACATCACCCCTCCTGATTGTATGCGCTTGTTAGACCTGCAACATCAGCACCATCTCCAGGAGGCAATGGCACCTTCCTGTAGCCTACTGATGTTTGCTCGGGTCCTCGTGAGTTCAACCATAACACACTACTAATCACTTAATTGTATCCATGAGTCAAAGGGAAAACCCCTAGGTCAGGTACCAGGCTCCCAGCACAAAAAAGACAAAAAAGGAAAACGAATATGAGGAAATGTCCTCATGATGAGTTTCAACCTTTGCCCTCTGTCAGCACCATTGTGGGTTATGCAATTTGTAATAAAATAACCGCATTATGTTTAAGATGTAGGCTATGTGCAAAGTGATTCACTTTGACAATAAAGGTGTCATAGATTATTGAGAAATGTAAGCAGCCCTCTGTAGTTGTTCCAGCTGTCACACAGTCAGAGTTTATGAAACTAGAAATGCACATGCTCAAAGTTGTCAAATTATGGAACATAACCCGCCCCTCCGCTGCAAATCTTTAGTTTATTGGTTGACTTGCCATGTTGTTTAAATTATGATTGGACGGTAGTTTGGAAGGGGCGCGGTTAGAGTAGTGATGTTTTGTAACTGAAGGGGTGTAACCCATAAACAGACATTCATTCAACTACAACCGAGAAATTTAGAAGAGATCTATTTATAGAGTTCTCATTTTTGTCAACACATTAATTTTACCTCCAGCTATAATGGCAAAGATTGACCTGTCAAAAGTGGGAGCGAACTTATTGAAGAGTGCTGCTTCTGGAGAGGTAGGCTAAAGGCTTCGTATTAGGCTAACAACATTAAAGCAAACAAGCGACTCGATTGTACGTTTAAATGGTTTCTGGGTGAGAAGTTCTCGCCAAAGCTATTGTAACCCAATTACGCTCTGCCTATGCAGTTTATCGAGAATTGTTCCTACAGCTCGTTCGGTTTTGGTATAGGCCTATTTTATCGTCTCGGCCACCTACGGCTTCCTGATAGTAATGCACTCCCCTGAGAAGCATGCTGAGATCTGAAATCTTAAACCGTCCATTAGTTGGCATCTTGATAGCGGGTTTAATAATGTGTAATTGGCACTCTCAGTTACAGACTGGGGCGATAATGAGGATGATAATCCTTTACCAGTGTTCTATAGGGAGTGCCAGGTATGCTTTGTAAATGCAAGGGCTGATCCAGGACAGGGTGAGTTTGTCAGTAAGTTTGGATTTCTTAAGGTGACCTGGCTCATTTTCATGTTCAGTTTTCAGTGTTCATTTAAATGTAAAAAAATAATAATTTACACGTGATTCATTGTATTAATGTCTAATCTTTGCCTTTGTGTGATGCTGGTCAGTTCATACATGACTGGACCACAACATGTTCCACCACCCGTCCACCACCCGTTCTCCCATGTCTTATGCAGTACACACACTCACACACACACACACACAATTGAATGCCACGATTCCCTGTCTGTATTCCAGAGCGTGGCGCTCCAGTCTCTGTGGTGTGAAAAGCCGGCCATCCTCTTCTTCCTGCGGAGGTTTGGCTGCCAGGTGTGTCGCTGGACGGCAGCAGAAGTCAGTAAACTGGAGCCGGACCTGAAAGCCAGCGGAGTGGCACTGGTGGGCATTGGCCCCGAGGAGACAGGACTGAAGGAGTTCAAGGAAGGGGGGTTCTTCAAAGGAGGTGAGCAGGATCACAACTTTGGGTGTTATTACTGGCTAGGTGAAGTTTGGAACGTGTTCACACAGAATGTAAAATGGAATGTTGAATTCTCTAATACTGGGGAACATTCTAGATAGCAAGAGAAGAACTACAGAGATGACATAGTGCTTTGTTCTGTGTTTTTCATCTCTGTACGATTAGTCAGAAACCGTTTGCAAAATGATAGGGCTTTTAGATTAGTCATTTAGAGTCAACCAAAGTATTAACGCTTTGTCACCCTTACACAACTTTAGTACGGCTGGCTAGCGAGGGCGTGTCAAAGCGGTTGCTCTAGCACCCAGTGTTATAAAAGAGCCCAGTGTTATAAAAGAGCTGTTATCCTTACTATGCCTGGCTGTAAAGGGTAAATAATTTACATAATGGAGCCCAGAGTAAACAGACACTGATGTTGAAATTATATTTCATTATGACTCTAACCTATAATTCTTTGTTGTCCGTTAACAATTTCACACATGTCTATTCTAGTTTCACACGATTAACTACACTAATTAGATGTCTAGGCCTATTTAATTAAGGGGTTCGGCTTAATTATGATGTAACATATATGCCTAAGCCTATAGGATGACAAGTATTTTTACTTTTCATGTACACCTCTGTTACAGACATTTACGTTGATGAGAAAAAGCAATCGTACAAGGATCTGGGATTTAAAAGGTGAATTGGCTCTTTGACTATGGAGGACCAAACCTGCCATATTTACAAATGAATGAATGAATGAATAAATGTCCACATCCATGCATTTAGACAGAAATAAACGAATATATGTATTAATTAATGCACAATTGTCAATCAATAGTTACATATATTTTACATTTATGTATGTATTTATTTTTGTATTCATTTATTTATTCATTTATTTATTCATTTATTTATTCATTTATTTATTCATTTATTGATTGATTGATTTATTTTATTTATTTATTTATTTATTCATTTATTTATTCATTTATTCATTTATTCATTCATTCATTCATTCATTCATTGTTCCCAATATTATAATGAGAGGAGGCCAGTAGGCGTGGAAACTGACGTTCAGACATTGCAATCAATCCAGAGCCATAGATTCAATCTAGCTAACGCCTGGGACACACTGGCTGCGAAGCGGATATCGTTTTTATGGACAACATAGCCTACATGGCCAGGCTGGCCGACCTCGTTGAAAACAAAGATTTAATTTGTCTGAACGTCAGTTTCCACGCCTACTGGCCTCCTCTCATTATAATATTGGGAACAATGAATGAATGAATGAATGAATAAATGAATAAATAAATGAATTTACCATATGAGATTTGGATAAACAAACATGTTATAAAGAATTGACTACGTTAGTTGTGGGCTATCACTTAACACCCAACTTCACTACGCTGACCGGCCAACCATGTGTTTACCCCGATAAAAACGATATCCGATCAATTCTCAAAATGTAAACATTTAAAAATAAAAAATCCTGATTGTTGATTGTCAAACCAACATTTTTGTCCTGTGTGTAAGAGCGAGATAGACGATCTGTCATCGCCCCCAATCAAGCAGAAGAGAAATTTGTGAAGACTGACGACACAAAGTTAATCATCGAAGATGAAATGTAGCTGAGTCCTACATGGAGTTGTATGCCCCACAGCACGTATTTTACAAAGACTACGGCAACAAAAGCCAAACATTGCCACGTTATGTTGGGAATGGGATGCTGTTGCGACGGTTGTTGGAGCAACAAGTTGCCTAATTAGCCTGTAGCCTATGCCATGTTTATGTACCATGTATAAAAGGAAAGCTCAGAGAAGGTGAAAGGCTTGGTGACCTGCGTGGAGAAATGCGCGTCTAGTGTGAACAGCATCGCGCCATTCGTAGCAGATTGTGGCGCTTCAGGGCGCTTCGCAGCCAGTGTGTCCCAGGCGTTAGCTAGATTGAATCTATGGCTCTGGATTGATTGCAATGTCTGAACGTCAGTTTCCACGCCTACTGGCCTCCTCTCATTATCATATTGGGAACAATGAATGAATGAATGAATGAATGAATGAATAAATAAATGAATAAATAAATGAATAAATAAATCAATCAATCAATCAATAAATAAATGAATACAAAAATAAATACATACATAAATGTAAAATATATGTAACTATTGATTGACAATTGTGCATTAATTAATACATATATTCGTTTATTTCTGTCTAAATGCATGGATGTGGACATTTATTTATTCATTCATTCATTTGTAAATATGGCAGGTTTGGTCCTCCATATTTGACGTCTTTATCTCTTATTTGTGAGTCATGTATTGATCGCAGTGGTTTGCTTGGTGTGACTAGACTAGAACATGTCCCACTATACTGTTAAATGCAGTATACACACACGCAGGCACGCCCACACACACAGGCACACACACACACATCCCACCACCTGTTTTTGTCTCCACCAGGTACAATGCTCTGAGCGTGGTCCCTGCTGCACTGGGGAAGAAAGTACGAGACGTCACAGCCAAGGTAATCCTTCTGACAGGACTGTGAAAGGCCTGTACCTCACACACTATCTGACAGGACTGTGAAAGGCCTGTACCTCACACACTATCTGACAGGACTGTGAAAGGCCTGTACCTCACACATTATCTGACAGGACTGTGAAAGGCCTGTACCTCACACACTGCCTGACAGGAATGTGAAAGATGTCTGACTAGCTTTGCTTGTTTTTGTTCTCCTTCGGCTGTCAGGCCAATGCCCAGGGTATCCAGGGGAATTTCACTGGAGACCTCCTTCAGAGCGGAGGCATGCTCATCGTGGCCAAAGGTAAGTACCCCCCGCCCCACAACCAAGGAGATTGTATCTTTAGAAAGTTTGTGCTCGGAAGGGAATCAGGTGGCTGAGCGGTGAGGGAATCGGGCTAGTAATCCGAAGGTTGCCAGTTCGATTCCCGGTCATGCCAACTGACGTTGTGTCCTTGGGCAAGGCACTTCACCCTACTTGCCTCGGGGGAATGTCCCTGTACTTACTGTAAGTCGCTCTGGATAGGAGCGTCTGCTAAATGACTAAATGTAAATGTAAGTACCCCCCGCCCCCAACCAAGGAGATTGTATCTTCAGAAAGTTTGTGCTCGGAAGTTCAAACAAGTGTGATGAAGGTGCTCAGAAGTTTAAAAGCCTTTCATCAGATTTCTGTTTCATGGTGAAAATTTGAAAAACATGAACAATACTCATACATGTTAGCAATAGAACTGGGTTACAAACCACGCATATCAAACAGCTGTGGTGTAGGAGATTGTATGTTTCTTGTTTTTAAGTGTTGTGAAATACCGTGGTCTGTTTTAGGTCTCTTTTTATATGGCATTTATATCCTGCAAAGTCCACCAGGGGGCATTGTTGTAGCACATCAGTTGTCTGGACATTGTATGAGGGAAAATAATCAATTAACTGTTTTTGCGAGTCAATGTTCTGTTCTGCTCTAAAATGGTACATGTATCACACTATTCCTGCTGCTCTTTATTGCATTTACATTTACATTTTAGTCATTTATTGTGCTTTATTATTTGGTGATCGTGCATTCATTGGTGTGTGTGTGTGTGTGTGGTACAGGTGGAGAGAAGATTCTGCTGCACTTTGTCCAAGATTCTCCGGGTGACTTTGTGCCGTTGGAGGACATATCCAAGGCCCTGGGCATCACTACCAGCGCCCAGGCAGGAGAGAAACCGCAGGTAAAAAAGAAGAGCAGTAATGTATTGTTTTGTATTCAGTTAACTGACACTTTAATCCAAAGTATGGTACAGAGGGATTTGAACCTGGGCCCTCTTGATTTGCAGTCAAATATCACTGAACTAAACCCAGCCCCTGCAACAGCAGTAAGAACACTCTGTCCCACCTTACTGATCAATGGTCGGAAATCTGTAACTGTAGTAGCTATCTTATCTACCAAATTTAGGTGGACGATTCTGGTTGTGACTTTAATGAGCCACCAGGGGGCACTCATTCACCTAGTCATAGTGAGACTGCATTGAAGGAAGGACGTGGTGTGCTGGTGTTCTCAGGCTTGAGGAAATATTCTGATTGTTATGTGCTCAGAACAAGCGCCAACATTGTCTTCTCTAAGTTGTTGACGTTTGGTAGCTTCAGATCAGTGAGAACCGTAGGGAAGTTTGCGACGGTCGTGGTGTTAATGAACACATTCAACTTCATTAGATCGATTGCAGGTAGTCGTATTCGTGTAGGAATGGTCCTACATTGTGTCTGTTCATAAACCGATAATATATACAGCACATCAAATCGGATTTCGTTTTAATATCCGCAATTGCTATTTGACCCAGTCTGACTGTCCCCTAGGCAGCAGGATAGGAGGGCCGCAGCCTGAGAAAGTTCTGTGGTTGACAGCCCAGTGAGCAGGCCCACAAGGCCCAGCATGTGGTGCTAAACCACAGCTCTGTAGCCCGGCAGGGACCTGGCTCTCCTCCCTTCTCAACCAGCCCAGAGAGCCTCCCAGCCATCGCTGCAGTGTGTGGCTTCCTTCTCCCGTGACACTGCTGAGAACATCCAGATGTCCCAGAACAGAGCAGACCTTATGTTGGCTTACAGGGGGGGGGGGGGGGGGGGGGGGGGGCACTTTGGCGTCACTGAAGTTCACAAATAGGCCTAATGGTACATTTACAATTGTGGCTGTCCGGTTGATGAGGTGTCCTAGATGATGAGGTCATTTGATAAGCACATCAGATTAACAAACCGTTTGTTGTCTCCTTTTAGTTTTATTGTTACTGAAAGGAGATACCGCCCCACATAGCTCTCTATCTCTCTCACTCTCTCTCTCTTACACACACACACACACGCGCGTACTCACTGGGCTGGGCTGAACCTGTCAGTCTCCGTGTCAATCACAAGCTCTTCATCTGTGTCTGCATCAGAGATGGAAATGATTAGGTTGTTCCCTAGGGGCCCGGCTGTTCAGCAGCTTTCCCTTAGCCAGGGGCCCCACAGGGCTCCAGGGTCATCGTCCCACCCCCTTCAGCAGGAAGGACCAAGCCCCGACAGGCAGGGCTGGCTCCATGGAGTCCATTTGTCCATGTTTTATGGAATTAGAGGTGTTACTATTGCAGAATGTTCCAGTTTCCTTGCAACAGCCATGGCTCCACTCAGAATCTACTGGGTGTGTACCACATTCCAGTCTTTCAATTCCCATATTTTTAGAACAGAATCATCTTTTCCTACGAAACTTGCCCAAACATAACAGACCTCAGAGGGCACGAGATAAGAAAGGAAATGAAAACAATGTAGGTGAAGCCAGACTCCACGGTTGAATCCCAACTACAGTATGTTCAGACCCAGTAATACACCATTAAAACATTAAAATGTCATCACATCCCAGTAAAATGTTACTGAGCCAAGTTTGAAAGGTGACATGTTGGTCTCTCATAATTCAATTCAACTCAGTTCACTTTATTAATCCAGTAGGAAATTCAAGAGTTCATGGATATGTACCCTGCCTGTAGAATGGTTGGCCTAGCCCTGCTCTCATCCAGTGTCTGTGGTGTTTTCTCCCAGTGTAACGATGATGTCTGTACGAGATGAAGCCTAAATGTTCTCCCGTCCTTTGAAACCTCAAGTGCTTTTTGGGAAAATGACAGAGGGACTCCGAGCCTGCAGTCACCATAGCCAAATATAACACTTTAATACTTTGGAAGGGGTGAATGATACTTCATGTTCTATATAATTATTGAAACAAAGTCAGTTTTCATTCCTTTTGTTTTAATTTGCACTGTACATGCATTTTGATCTTTTGTGTGCGTTTATTTATGTGTTCCATACTATATCTTTTTAACATTCCTTCTCATATCAATCGTTTTTTTTTCCCCATTCTAATAAATACATTTAATGTCATTTTCTTTTACTTTCTTAAATTAAAAAGATTTTTAAACAATTTGTAACACCTGTTTACATATCATGTCATTGTAATGGGTACAATATGAAAATATTTTTACCTATGTTGATTTGTTCACAATCTGTCTGATACGATTGTAATTGCTGAATTTCCATTGTATGAATGTGAGAGTGTGAATAAATGGAAATATACAAAAAAAAACTGGCACAAGACAATTATCATCTTTGTTGCTTAGACAATATATTTTAATCCACGATACTGGATAGTTTTTACACCAAGATATCGGTTAACAAATTGCATATGACACATTACACAATATTGTTTTGCATTTAATCACAAAATACAGCACATATTCAGAGTATCAAGAGAGGGTCACATGTCAAACGAGACAGTGACCTTGAAAGATGAGCATGGGCTGTCAGTGATGGGCACAGACACTGGAATCCTCCCAGTGAACAATCAATGCAAAATTCTACATACAGATTTGTCGCAGAGTCGCAAAAATAGCTGTTAGTCTACATATTTGCACTTGATATTTGACTGAATATAGCATCATTTGACCAAACCCAAAAATATAAAGCTTTAGATGAACATTTACAGGCTGATGTCACTATGTAAATAGTGGTTTTTGTCCTCAGGTAACTGTGGTTTCCTCTCAGACACTGACTGTCCTCCTGGACCACATTCTGGTTCTGTTCATGGCAGCAGATGACTAGAGTCTGTGGAATGGGGGCGTACTACACTGCGTTTCATGGGGCCTTGTGGTTTGCGCTCATTAATCTGGTTTACTACTACTTACTTTTAAACAATGAACACTGTTCATTTGTTATAGTTCAAATGAACATGTGAACTGAAGTACATTATTTACGACTTACTAAGTGATTTTGTGCAATATATGTAGGTTTAAAATCAGATGCACAGCCCTAATAACATTATTCTGTGGGTGATACACGTACAACAAAGTAGATATTTCAAAAGTAAATGATTCAGATTTGTATTTACCCCAGCCATCAAAGCATAAATCGTAAACGCTGTGTTGCTTATCTCCTAAACCTCAGTCTCAGCTGTCGCTGTCCCTATGGAGCAGTTACATCTCCTAACTCCTCATCCACCCCATGGATATCTGCTTCACAGCAGGCAGCAGACCAGCCTGGGGCAAATATCTGCAGGTACTCTACCTATGCGCAATGGACACTGTTTCAAACGCAATGAAAGCAAATAAACGTGCCCAGAGGCAGACCCATGGCCAGGACCACCATGCCCACTTAAGGAAAACACTCACAAATTCTATTTGACCCAGGTCTGGTTAACAGGCTTTTTTTCACCACTCACAGACCAAGTAAAACAGTCACTAGTCACAAAGCTGTAATAATCCCCTGCACGGTACAACAGTATAAGCCAGTAAAATACGTAAACAGGCTAAGAGTAAATATAGATAAAACTTCAAAGGCAGATACTGTATATTATATACATTCATCAGTCTCGAATGAGACACATAACAGTCATGTTCAAGTGACCAAGGCTTCCAGAAACATCGATGTCAGTGACTGTCTGTTCTTATGTTTCCAAGATCGCTGTCCAAAACAACATTTTCTATGTCCAAAGCGGTGGCCATCTAACACGGCCCCCTTTTAAACATGCTGCCAGGTAGCTTTTCTCCCACTCTCATGTTCTGCTCTTCAGTTTTTGCTTTCACTACTGGTTCATCAAGGTAGAAAATAACAGTCCTGGCCTTGACCGCTCCTGTAATGAGAAGCCATTTTCCTCCCCAAAGTGTTTACCCAGTAGTCCCTGCTCCGGTCGACAGCCTTTCTCATTCACAAGCTTTATGGGTTTTTTTCCCCAATCATTTTCTCTACACATCCCTAACTCAACATGTAAGTGGTGTTCCGATCCTCAGCTCTCAGAGTCTAGTTCAAGCCTGAAGCCTGAATGGAGCTACTCTTTCAAAGGATGTTTTATGTGTTCAATCACGGCTGATGCTTTTATGTATACATCCATTTTTTTCCCGAAGCTCAGTAAATACCTTCAGAATGTGTGACATGTTTCTGACTCCATTTCTCACTCCAAAGAAGTGTGAAGTAGCCCCTATCAGTTGTCTCTGGCAGCCCAAGATAGCTCACACAGGATGAGAACCATCATTAGGAACATGTTCAAGAGCACAGTGAAAGGAGCTCTTGAGATCTGGTCCAGGTCAAAGTAACAGCCACCGGTCTTTATGTAGGAACACAGACTCAGACATTACTAATGACGCGAGACGATGTTTTCAAAACAGAAAGAGTCGAGTGTGTGTGTGTGTGAGCGTGTGGATGTGTACGTTTGTGTGGATGTCTGTCTGTCTGTGTGTATGTGCCCGTGTGTAAATCTCCAACTTCAATCTCGTTTCGGATCACGAGTCCTGTTTTGCAGCTGTGACACCAGCTGAGGCTAAGTCAGAGAAGCATCTGTTTGAGACAGGTGGCCTCTACCCTACAGCCAGAGACACACACCAAGTGATGCCTGTGAAAAGAAACTATTACATTGTGGGTAGTCTGTTTTCTCTCTATGCAAGGAATATTAAAAATGTTTCATAGACTTGGACTTTAGATAACAATGCCCTCTCTGACAGTATTTGTGGTGCCAGCTAAATTATGAAATGAGCTGTAAATCTACCTCAACATTGTCACAACATGGATCTTGAGGTTATTGTGAGTATTGTGTATCCATCATGAATTAAATACTCTCCTTGGCTGAACATCATGAACAAATTCCAAATTATATAGTTCAAGGCTATTTCACTAAACAAACACTAAATATCTTTGCAAGCACATCTCCGATAGACACTGTATCGTCTACGAGTCACACAGTAGCAAATAAAAAAACATTTCCAAATGTTAAGTTTTCATGTCCATTAAAGGTTAAAGCTGCAAATGATTTCTAACAGTCTTTACGTCTTCAGGTAAACTGAACAAAGCCCAGCGAGCGTGTGTGACTCTGTCCAGCTCCGGCTCACTCCAGCCTTCCTCCTTGTGCTGTTATAAGAGACCTAGTGTTGATGTTTCGTTCCTGTCGGCACAACAACAGTTTTGGAGCACAAAGACCTACTGTTACTGTCTAACCCTAACCCTACTGTTAGCCACTTGTGGACTTCAAAGGATTGAGTATTTCCCTATGACTTGACAGAAAGCCCAAGTAGGTTGGATAACTTCAGGGCGTGATTTATTTTTAAAGGCGGTCAAAACATTTAAAGTCAGGCAATAGCCCTAAAGTGTACAATATTTCACAAGGTCAAAATGTTCCCCGATTAGAAGGTGCCCTGTCATACACGTCCTATAAACCAGGCACCAACCACAGTGGTACAGTACACAGCTAATCCACTTGCCAACAAGTTAACTATTCACCCACATGCAACAAGTTCTAAGTTGAGAAGCCACACACACACTCAAGCAGGTGTTCTCCTGCCGTGTTGCAGTTTGAGTCTGTTTGGAGCCATGAAGCTGGAGTGTAATCCAAGCAGTAACCAGTCAATTGATACTGAATATTTGCACATTGGTGTGAATGTCTCCGTATTTAACCCAGTAACCCCCCCCCCCCCTCCCCCTTGCCTGCCATGTAAATAAATGAGACAAGCTCTGAGGCAGGACATGTCTGTGAGGTGTGTGGAACACTGGTGGGTAGCTAACTGTTCTCTTGTGTTCCACTGTCCCCTGTCAAGAAATACCACAGGGAGGGCAGAAGAGGACTACCACACCCGACACTTGGACTCAGGGTTCATGGGAGTGCCTTTTTTGCACTGGAATGCTTCGGCAAAAGCACCGAAGTTCTGCAGGGAGCCAAGTACCCTGTGAGAGGAGAGAGAGACAGTAGCAGACCTCTGTCAACAACATCTCTTCCAGCTGCAGTAGAATCGACACTCCTGGGGCAATTCACGTGTTTATATTACACAGGGAAATCACATTTAGGCACATTAAGTATTTGAAGTATCCAACACTAAAATGTACTTTCTAAATACGTTGCTGTGTTTTAGAATCCTTCTTCAATTACAGTAGGTCCATACCTGTATTCTAGGGGACTGTGGGAGTCTGTTTTGATAGACTGGCTGGCATATTCAGGCCGATAGGCACCACACCACACCTAGGGGAGACAACGGTTAGTTCAGGTTTGATCAAAGCAGACCATTCTGTCTGTTTTGTGCTACTCCTCATAAAGTGAGCAAACTGAACCTTTAAGGAATAATATTTTATGGATACGACTCCCTATAAATTCTTCCCATAAAGTGAAGATAATATGCTTGAGAGAGCAAGCTTTTTGCTGTGTTGCACGGCTGCCTAAGTCCATAATCCCAGCAGGAACTCTGTGTGGCTGTTGTACCGATTTGTAACAGGCTTTTGACTTACTTTGGCTGCAGTGTCCAACACAGCCACACACTCTGTTTTCTGGGCTGTATATTTTGTCTGGCACCACATTTCTCTTTATTTTGGAAGAAATGGTTGACCCTTACATAAGTAGCCTCCATCCAAAATCATGATAGGCGGTTGTTTGAATTGTATGTTGCCAAACCCCATTGCACAGTTGTTTATTTTCAGAAAACCAAGAATTTCGAGCACTTCCCCCGTGCCCTTCATGAGATGTCACAAACAGCAGGGCCAGCAGGACGCCTGCCGGGTGCATCAATTGGTTGTTGTGATAAAAAAAAAAAGTAGGTCATTCATTACTTCAAGTCTTTTTACTCACTTGGGCAAAGTTCAGAAAAAACAGCTGTTTATGGTCCATGTCCAGACCAGGCAAACGAGGCTCCTCCCCCTCTCTCTCGACCCACTTCAGGTAGGCCTGTGGTCACACACAGACACTGGTTTGTTTGGGTGACAAAGCGATGTCTAACAGGATTATGAGATGGGGATATCGATTCAGGATGACTGTGTGGACCTCCGACCTTGTAGGCTTGTCGAACTCCTCCATTATCAGCGATGTTCTCCCCCAAGGTGCTGATTCCACTGACCTGAGGCAACACACAGACGTGTCTTCAAACACACGCGCAAACAGGTGCACGCACGCACACACACGCATGCATACGCACACGTACAACAGTCTTCAAACTCTGAGAACTTACATTTTGTCCCCCCGCCAGCTTCCAGTGGAAGTTACCATACTGTTGAACCATGCACTGTGACTGGTCCTTGAAGTGCTCCGCTGAGTAGTTACTCCACCAGTTCAGCATGTTACCATCCTTGTCAAAGTTACGCCCTGCGTCACAGAATAGAGGACTGGAGTCATTACACAAGCATGTGAACGCTTGGCAAGGCATGCACACTTTTAATCAATTCCAGAATGTGCTTTGCACTACTACAGATGCCTCACCATTGTCATCAAAGCCATGGGTGATCTCATGTCCAATCACCATCCCGATCCCCCCAAAGTTGAGAGCCTGAAGCTGCTTCTTGCTGAAGAAGGGAGGCTGCAGGATTCCAGCTGGGAAGACTGGATGACAAATCAGACATGGTGTAGATGTGGCACACGCAAGCACACACGCACACACATGCACGCACACATGCATGCACAGACACACAACCCCGGAAGACACACGCCCTCGCACACACACATGACCCAGCAAATGAAGGGAACAAGATCCAGCTTTGGCCTGAAATCACCACAGCATATTATCGTCAAACTAGCAGTGCAGTATTACTGAAACATTGTCTGAATCGCATGCATTGTGGCGCCACAAAACCTCTCTTGTCTCTCAACCACAGAGGTGGCGTTCACTGGAGCCTGAAACTAGTTTATTCTATCAACAGTGGAAGGATGTCATTACTGGCAATCATAGTTCTGAATGAGGTGATAGCAGCACTGGGGCACTCAGTCTGACACACAAGCAGACTCATATCAGTTCAAATAATCTGGTTCTGATGCACAGCCTGTGTGCGGCGTGGTCTCAGAGTCTTACCAATCTGGTTTCTGTTTGGCGAGTAAAAGGCGTTCACCACGGCAGCACCGATGATCCACCTTGGTTAGTAGAAAAAGAACGCCACAGTCAGTGTCTTGTCGCTCCCTTCTGCATGTCTCAATGCACTGAAGTAGGATCATGTATTTGAGTTGATGATACGTGTGATATAAGAACCAGATACCCTGTTCCCCAAAAGCAAAGCATCTACCCTCAGACAAGTCCCAATGAGCAGACTGGCTGCTTCCCCAAGTAATCATGTAGGGGGAAGCTGGGAGTGTGTTCTTGTGTTGTGCACTGTCAGTGTTGACAACAATGCCAGGCAGCTTACAGGTCAGGGTCCACAGGCTCACGAAGCTTCTTAAGACTCTTGTGGGCTTCGGCCTCAAGGTTCTCCAGGATGTTCTCAAAGTAGTTTTCCTCGCTGAAATTCAACTGAAGGAAGGACGGAACCCCGATTATCCAAAAAACACTTGATGACAGATCACCTGCACCTCTCTATGGCCGCTACGGCAGTACTTCTGAAGCTCGGTCTATCAGGCCCCCCTTTGAAAATGAAATAAAGTGTCCGTCCCCATTTTAAATCAACACACTTTCCGTATCCATGTACATCTTCCCTTATCTACCCAACAAGAATTATTGCTTGATACACACCTTCCTCTTTCCCTCCAAACTGCTCTGTGATATGGTGTCATAAAACCTGTACAATCCCAAAGGGGAAAATAAACTCAGGTAATCCTTGGGTGGAGGAGAGAGGTGAGAGGTGTGTAAAACGGTCTTACATGTGCATACTCCTGGTCCAGCTTCTGATTGCTGTCTTCCAGAATATGATCCGGGTATCCAATGTGCTCCTTGATGGCCATGGCCTGGATGAGAAAGCAGCAGAGTGCCAGGCTCAGAGACACAGTGAACAACACAGGCACTTCCGGGCAGACCTGCTTATTGTTGAAACTTGCTTATTGTTGAACTTTCTTGTTTCCCAGTTTGAGAGTTTTCCCCCTGGGCTGTTTGTACCTTCTCTCTTGCCTTCTCCTTGGAGGGGCCATCCATCCAGCTCAGCTCCTCCAGAGTCTCCACATACGCTTCCTGGATCTTACTGATGAGATCACTCACCTGCCCACAACAGCCAAGTTCAAATGTAGATCGAATCAAATCAAATCTTCATGAAGTAAAAAATGACAGATGTTTCAAGTAAAATATACATCGCGTGACTAATCTTGTACAGCATCTTGTAAAAATGTATTCATATAAATTAAATGTATTGAAACTGTAAATTGTTCACATTTCTTATTTGGCAGACGTGAAGCTGAACAGACAAACACCTCCCTGCTGCTGACAATAATGGCTCCCTTTCAGCATACTAAGCTAGTGTTGTGGCAGTGCTGTACAGTGATGGCAGAGCCAGAGGGAGAGTTTCCTGTTTTGTCTGCCTCCTGTCCGGGACCATGACTCACCATGCGCTTGCTCTCCCCAGCGAAGGTCTCCCGTACATAGAGGGCTCCAACGGCATTCTCCATGCTGCTCTGAACATAACGCACACAGTCCCGCCAACGTGCTTCCTCCACAGTGGTCCCGTACAGAGCCTGGCCAAGTACACACACACACAGACACAGATACACACACACACACAGGCACACGGAAACACACACGGACACTCACACAGAAACACACGCCCACACAAACACACACAGAGACAAGTCACAAGTGTCAAGTCCAATCCCCCAGCACCATATGCCTTGTGAAAACGAACGCGTCGTAACATGTTCCCAATGAGGACGCCTTCCTCCTAATACTGTGGGACGTCTCATCTCACCTTCCTGTACTGGGACCTGGCGTCCTTGAAGCGCCGACTCAAGCTGCTGACTCTCTCAATGAGGAGCTGCCACGTCAGGTAGTTCTGCATGGTTCTGTAGGAGTTCATTCATATTCTCATGAATGATACACGCACACACATGAACACACACATAACCACACGTGGACACATGTAGACATCCATCCAAACCCATCCACACACACACGTAAATGACCGTGACCGTGATGATCATCTGGCCCGTTCTGTAGCCCACACAGCATGTTGCCGCTGAGTTATTCCATCTGACCTGACACTGTGTTTGGAGAGAACGCTGTTCATCTTTTCAAGGTAGGGGGCGCTGTACACCACCACCTCCTCGTCCTGCTGCAACTCAATGTCCACACTGGACAGTATTCCTTGGACGAAGCGGGTCCAGTTGAAGCCCTTAACAGAACAGAGCTCCGTTTGAGCCAGGTGTTGCAACCAGGCACGACCAGTTTCAACAAAATCTAGTCTTAGTGTGTCCTCATGCAGAACATACTACAGACTGGATCTGAACAGAGACCAAAGAAAAAAAACGATTTAGATTGCCAGATTGACCCGTGCAGCAGGGGTAAGTGTTTCTCCAGGACCTCCAGGGACAGTGACAGGGTGGAGGGGAGCAGAGGGCCAGTGACGGGGTGGAGGGGAGCAGAGGGCCAGTGACGGGGTGGAGGGGAGCAGAGGGCCAGTGACCGGGGTGGAGGGGAGCAGACTGCACCTACGTTGAGACTGAAGGTGTCCTGGAGCTCGCTGAGGGTCATCTTGTTGTAGAGCACGGTGACGTCCTGCCTCTCCTCGGCTGGGGACGTCGCCTTGACAACACACAACAACACCGCAGACATGCTAGGACGTCCGATATACCTTGTATACAGAGATGTACAGTATATCTTGTGTATAGAGATCAATAATAACAAGTTCTGTTGACTCTCATTGGAGAATAAAGACCAATTCTTTATGTCATTCATATATGATGTCTTTACAGAGTTGTATTACTCTTTTTTAACAAGCATACTGTCTCTACTTGGTTAAGTAAGGGGAGGGGCTAGATGTGTCATCTTGTCATGATGTCTTCTTTCTTTGTCCCGTCTTACAAATGTGCTTTTGTTAGGCTGCAAGGAGACAGGATACTCACGTTGGCAACATCTGTCTCCAGCTCCAGCACCTGCAGCATCTCCTCCCACACGCGCTCGTCATCCTGGGTCAAGTTCCGGTCCTCACGTGCGATCTTCGCCATGGAAACCATGAACTGTAAGTAGGCCTCTCGTACCTGAATACAGACACACACACAAACGCATAGTGATGTTCCTGTTTTCCCGTTGTCTGATAGTCACTGTGATAAACAACCAGCACTTCAACAATCCTACTTTATTTCATGTTATTGTTTCACTGTGTCGGATCAAAATGCAGTGACGCTAACCAGACAAATAAAGTTTGACCTGTGCCCTTTAGGTCCTTGATTTTCAGCTCTCCTTATCGTATGCACTATTTGTACTTTGCTTTTGACAAAAAGTTTCTGCTAAAATGAAACAACACTCAACTCTAGACTAGGAAAGTTACCTTTTTGTAGTTTCCATCGTTATAGTAGTAATCTCTGGATGGCATTCCCAGTCCGGGCTGGTCGATCTGTCAAAACAGCAGGGGTCAGCTCACCACTGTCATACTACTCTGGACAGTAGCCCACAGAAAGGTGTGTCTGTGTGCAGTCAACTGTCTGTGTGCATTTGAATGATTTGTGCAGAATCAACACCTGGCAAAATGTACACGTGAAACTCCTCCAGTGTCTACAGTTGCAAACTGACTTATAAATACTGATTGTTGGTGGACCTGTGGCTCATTGCTGTCGCTCTGAGTAACAGCTTCTTCCTGTACTGTCACACGGACCCTGTGCTGTACTGTGACACGGACCCTGTGCTGTACTGTCACACGGACCCTGTGCTGTACTGTCACACTGACCCTGTGCTGTACTGTCACACGGACCCTGTGCTGTACTGTCACACGGACCCTGTGCTATACTGTCACACAGACCCTGTGCTGTACTGTCACACTGACCCTGTGCTGTACTGTCACACGGACCCTGTGCTATACTGTCACACAGACCCTGTGCTGTACTGTCACACTGACCCTGTGCTGTACTGTCACACGGACCCTGTGCTGTACTGTCACACGGACCCTGTGCTGTACTGTCACACGGACCCTGTGCTGTACTGTCACACGGACCCTGTGCTATACTGTCACACAGACCCTGTGCTATACTGTCACACAGACCCTGTGCTGTACTGTCACACGGACCCTGTGCTGTACTGTGACACGGACCCTGTGCTGTACTGTCACACGGACCCTGTGCTGTACTGTCACACTGACCCTGTGCTGTACTGTCACACGGACCCTGTGCTGTACTGTCACACGGACCCTGTGCTATACTGTCACACAGACCCTGTGCTGTACTGTCACACGGACCCTGTGCTGTACTGTCACACTGACCCTGTGCTGTACTGTCACACTGACCCTGTGCTGTACTGTCACACGGACCCTGTGCTATACTGTCACACAGACCCTGTGCTGTACGGTCACACGGACCCTGTGCTGTACGGTCACACGGACCCTGTGCTGTACTGTCACACAGACCCTGTGCTGTACTCACGTAGATGATGTGGCGACTGGAGTCGCGGTCGTCGGTCCACACGTACATGTCCAGCAGCACCTTCTTGTGGAAGCGAGAGGTGAGTTTGACCAGCGTGTCCTCCAGACTCCAAGCCTCCTCTGAGGGAAACACCAGGAACATCACACCCTCACACTAGCACACCTTCAGAGTCATGTACTAATAAAGGGGAGTCAGGTGGCTGAGCGGTTAGGGAATCGGGCTAGTAATCTGAAGGTTGCCAGTTCGAATCCCGGCCATGTCAAATGACGTTGTGTCCTTGGGCAAGGCACTTCACCCTACTTGCCTCGGGGGGAATGTCCCTGTACTTACTGTAAGTCGCTCTGGATAAGAGCGTCTGCTAAATGACTAAATGTAAATGTAAAGGATAATGACTCGCGAGGACAGAACAGGAGTTCAGTGCATTAAACTTGCGATTCAATTAAGCATAAATGTAATGCTTTACAGACTGGAGATGTTCAGTTGACTTAGAGGTACAACAGTGGCGTTAATGCGATATTGTGCAACCCATTTAACAAGAATAACAAAGACTTCGAATTTAGAGCATCCCTTCCTCCTGCTGCTCCTCAGCAACCATGAATCTGTGTCTGCAGATGCACTGATGCGTAGTTAATTCTGTTTGAGCCATGCTCTTATGATTACATGTAATTACACAGTCAGCAGTCAGGAGACGCTATTTTAAGAAGCGGTCACAGTCCTGATGGAGAACCTGCTCTGCCCACTCAACACGCCCCAAATCACAACACCTGAATGCTCAGCTCAGGTCTATCGCCTTAAAGATCTGTCGGCCTATCTGTCACTCTGTCTTTCGGCCTGTCTGTCTGTGTCTCTCTCTCTCTCTCTCTCTCTCTCTCTCTCTCTCTCTCTCTCTCTCTCTCTCTCTCTCTCTCTCTCTCTCTCTCTCTCTCTCTCTCTCTCTCTCTCTCTCTCTCTCTCTCTCTTCTCTCTCTCTCTCTCTCTGTCTCTGTCTCTCTGTCTCTCTGTCTATCTCTCTCTCTCTCTCTGTCTGTCTGTCTGTCTGTCTCTCTCTCTCTCTCTCTCTCTCTCTCTCTCTCTCTCTCTCTCTCTCTCTCTCTCTCTGTCTTTCTCTCTCTCTCTCTCTGTCTTTCTCTCTCTCTCTCTCTCTCTCTCTCTCTCTCTCTCTCTCTCTCTCTCTCTCTCTCTCTCTCTCTCTCTCTGTGTCAGTCTGTCATGATGTGCCAACCACTCGATGTGCGTGTTCATGTGGTTCAAAGCGCAGTGTGTTTGTGTGTACGTCTGTGGGCGTGTGTGTTGTCAGAGATGACGGAGAGTGTGTGTGTTTAGTACCTGTGGTGCTGTTCCAGTTCTCCGAGGCAACAGGCCAGTCTCCTACACTGTCAATGAGCCTGAGGAGGGGCTGGGAGTCACGCTGCTCAATCAGACCTGCAGGAGACACACACACAGACACACACACAAACATAAATAACATAAACACACAGACAGAGGAATACACAAACATACACACACAAACAGACGTGCATACACACCCGCATACAGATATTCTCGTCTCAGTCAGCGTTTTTGACCATCAGGAGTCAGTACTGCTGTCCAGAGTCAGGTTGACAAGTGCACCACTTACTCTCGTTCATGCAGGAGGTGTAGAGGGTTTTGGCCTTCCTTATGGCTTCCCGGTCCTGTTCGTTCTCTGTCTCAAGAACACCTGGTAGAAACCAAGCAGAAGAGAGACTGCACTGACAGATCGTTTTCATCCATCTCATAAATGAAAGACGAGACAACACCTCTACTTTAAACTCCCCTTAAAGCCCACTCACTTCAGACACAGCAACAGCTGACCAGCAGGTCTCTGTTTAGATGTCCCAGGCCCCTGCCCAGCTGACCTTAGGGTTACTATGGCAACTCACCCAGACTGACCTTTGAGCACAATCTCCAGCTTGTCTCTCAGGATGTCAAAGACACTGTGGCGAGAGCTGGTCTCTGGAATCACGTGGCTCTCCAGCCAGCCCCCGCAAGCGTACTGGTAGAAGTTCTGACATGGCTCCACAGTGGCATCCATGTTCTGCAGGAGACGGGCACCTGGGTGACAGACAGAGAGGATGGGATAGGGGGCAAAAAGATGGGGGGGTGAGAAAAAAGAGGAGAAGCAAGTAGGAGGAGAAGAAGAAATGAGAGGTGGTGGAAAAAGTGGAACGAGGACAGAGAGAGGGAGAGAATGAAAAAAGGGAGGTTGATCGAACCGATATATTCTGTTTTTATATCGTGGCCATTTTTTGTTTTGATATTGTGTTTTGAACATTATGTGTGAGGCGGTTTAGCTCAATGGAGAACAGAAATGTTGTTGTTGACCAGTGGCACGGACGCTATGTTTGGCACCTGCTGTCACACACTCCGGAGTTGTGCACACATTGTTGATGCTGGAGCGATACAGCTGCCCTGGAAACAAAAAAGCCATTAGGCATTAGATACAGTAGCAACCAGTCCGTGGTTTACTGGTTTAAAAACACAATTTAGGCTTGTGCTTTCATTAGCATGTGGTCTTATCAAAGCTGAACATGTCTGCCTATCTGTCTGCCTGTATGTATGTCTGTCTGCCTGTATGTCTGTCTGTCTGTCTGTCTGTCTGTCTGTCTGCCTGTCTGGTACAGAAAGGAATGGGTTGAGTCAGCACTATCCTTAACTCTCACTTTTGTCTGACTCTGCTGATGAGGCAGGGAAGAGAATGAAGGGGACACATGGATCAGAGAATTACTCTGACGCCACATAGTGGGTGGAGGAAACGCCAGGTGCCTAGACTCACCTTCAGAGACTGAGTTCCTGGACACACCTGGTCTGTTACTTCGCTCTGCATTGGTAACGATCAAAAACAAAACAGGGAGGACATTTACTTTAGCGTCTTACTGAATTCTATACGAGCTTATAACAGAATCGACTGCCTGTTACGCATTAAGAAAGTTTACTTAGCAGTGGCTGGTATGGATCAATTCATCGATGCATTCCAACAGTCAAAATTACTCTATTTAAAATTTACTTTCAATATGCTATTGTAATTAACAGCATTTGGATCAGATAAGCATGATGACTTGCTCCGTGGTTGCACACGTTCTTACCTTTCAGAGCAGATGTGTACAGGACTATAAGACCGGCCAGAGCGCAACTGACCAGCAACAACAACACAGATAGTCCGATCTCCGCAACAGTCCAACGGCGCTTTCCTGGTTTGGTAGATTTTTCCATGATGTCCATTTGGCTTTCGGATTTGCCCATTCTTGTCTCTCCCCTGCTCTCTGAAAAAAAAACTATAGCGTGATTTGTGAAGGGTAGAAAGCGTAAGCGCCCGTGACTGGTCGGTTATGCAGTGCGTGATGCAGCATTCCCCTCAGTGATATAGAGCGAGCCTAGGGACTTGAGTGCATAAAATCACCCGTTGGTGTCAAACAATGTGTTTTTGTATCTACACACTGTGTCCGGACGCACGGTATCCGGTATATCCATTAGCCTACGTGCTTGAGATACGTAGCCCACTTGTAATCAAAGCGGTCAAATAACCGACTGTGGTGTGTGTCCACGCGGTAGGCTAATTGTGCGTCCATGCACCCACATCTGTTAGGAGTGAGGCATATCTTGTGACTGCATGCTGTATGGAATAAGGCCCCTTTAAGATATCCTAACATGAGGTCTGAGCCATACATCCAAGAGCACTATTACCCATTCATCGTGATATTGTATTTTCACAATACTGCAAATGAGCACTTGTGGGGGAACAAAACATAATCACCCATGGCGTTCAGCTGCGGCATCACTCAGCATTATATTCAGGAGGAGGCACCTGTTCCTCCATCGGCGGCCTGTTGCACCGTCATTAAGACTGACAGGAGAGCGGTGCTGTAAATCAGCACGCATGCAGCTAGGGCTCATTACCTCCGGCTGATGAATACACATGGGCACACGTCTGGCAGTGCCACCGCTGTGATGGATGAGCCGGGGGCAGAAAGGTTACGCTGATGGGAGAAGGTATTCCACCGCGTGGAAAGACTGGCACAGACGAGATCATGTCTCTGTCGTTGTGGTGACTTTAAGACGTATCTTTTCCTAATGAGTTAATTTAACTATATGCCTTTATGCCCGTTTCTATTGTTTCTTATTTCAAGAAATCGAGTGAAGGCTTATAGCTAAAAGTTAATTAGAGCTCAGGAAATGACTGATAGGCCTTGAGCAAAAAAAGAAAACGGTAAAGCAGTTTAAATTAAATTCCACAGCATTTTCTTTCAAAAGTGATGTAACCCCGAATGCTGACTTATGCAGAAAACACAGGTTCTACATGTAAATAACAACTATAATGCCATGTTAGGGTGTAGAATTACATGAGGTAAAACTAAAAACTGCAAATATGTAATTTGATGATCTTAAAATGCTTGACAGAAGGAACCCGGGTGTTGGGCTGTGTGTGTGGCTGACCAAGAATGGATACATGTTTGCTTGTAGAACCCTTTACTTTTGTGATTGCATGTAGCTAATTGTGTTGTTTGGTGGCTGGTACTGTGTGTGCCAGACCCCTGAGGGGATTAGCTGTGAGGTCAGCAGGGTGAGTGATATGTGAGAGCAATGTGCCTCAGATCTCAACACAAACAATAAGTCTTTAAGTCAACTTGCAACTGTAGAAACCAGAGGAGTTTCACACTAACAATTGGTTAACTACAGGTGTCAATTTTGCACAAAATTTTAATGCACAAAAACGCTACAAAGTACATTGCACCACGTAGTTACAGTGTCATCCAAGATACAATGCATGTGAATTTCCCTACTGGACACATACAGTATATGAGGAACTCAATCTATGTCTGAGAACCACTAATGTTCACTTGTGTGTGTCTGGCTAGCAGATGCATCTTGCATGTAGTAACAGATAACCTAATTCCACCTGGAAATGTGCTGTAAGTATCGGTTGTGACATGCTGACAGTCCTGAGGTGTATGTGTGTGTACAGGTGTCCTACACCTCTTTAGTGTGTGTAAGAGCCCAGCGCTCCTTACCTGTGTGTCTGGTTGGTAGCAATCCCAGAAACGTCCCTTTACCAGCTATCCCAGACACCCCTACTGAGTTCTCACTCAGAGCTGGTGTGTGGAGAAATGAGCGTGTGCTCCGCTGGATGCAGGAGAGACTATCTGGTCCCCCGGGCGCAGCTTGTGTGAGGGAGTGAGAGAAAGGGAGAGAGAGAGAGAGAGAGAGAGAGAGAGAGAGAGAGAGAGAGGCGAGGGGAGACAGACGGGGGGTGAGGAGAGGGAGGAAGGGTTGGAAGAAATAGATGGGAGACGAGGAAGGAGAGGGGAGGAGGAAAATGTGGAAGGAGTCTGCCTGTGAGATAGTGATGGTGATGAAATGAAATCACAGGGAAAGGACTGGTGAAAGGAGAGGGGAGGGGAGGAGAGGAGAGGGGGATGAAGAGGGTGTAGCAATTATATCAGTTTCTTTCTCCGTTTTTCATTTTGTCAAAGGGGTTACTATTGAATGCTCCCAGCTGCTCAGTGAAGAGCAGAGAGAGAAGCCGTCAGAGGAGGGGTCTCTTGGAAGCCTCAGACACAAGTCCTGTGCTCCGAGAAATGTGCAAATGGAATGTATGGATTATTGAAGTATTTACTGACTTGTGCCATGTGACTAGGGTCTAGGCTAGGGTTTTTACTGTCATACTGTCAGCCCCAGGAACAGTCCTGTACCCACCCCAGCCCCAGTACACACCCCAGCCCCAGTACCCACCCCAGCCCCAGTACCCACCCCAGCCCCAGTACCCACCCCAGCCCCAGTACCCACCCAGCCCCAGTACCCACCCCAGCCCCAGTACCCACCCCAGTCCCAGTACCCACCCCAGCCCCAGTACCCACCCCAGCCCCAGTACCCACCCCAGCTTTAGCTTTATTTTTAGCTTTCACTCAAATCTACAGCCCCAGCTCTAGCCCCAGCCCATCCTACCGACCCAGACTCCCCTTCAACATCCCAAGCCCCCCCGTCTGTGTCAGAGTGGTAAAATGGCTTGGAGCCCAGGCTCATCAACAGCCTGATTAACTGCAGTAATGAACTGATATTAGAAAAAGAGGGAGGGAGCCACTGTGACCAGAGAACGGCCCCTTCTCCAGCCCAGCTGTCCGTGAGAGGCAGGAGGTCCTGCTGCTTGCAACACATGAATAAATATCATATTCAGTAAGCATGCGTGTGTGGGGGTTAAATGACTGTAAACACGTTTAGCAGAAAACAATCACAATTATGTACAGTAAAACACTGTATTTCAAGGAGGTTTAAAAAAAAGGACTATATAAAAAGGGACTATATAACTATTCCAGACTATATAAAATAAGGGAGTCAGGTGGCTGAGCGGTTAGGGAATCGGGCTAGTAATCAGAAGGTTGCCGGTTCGATTCCCAGCCGTGCACAACTGACATTGTGTCCTTGGGCAAGGCACTTCACCCTGCTTGCCTCGGGGGAATGTCCCTGTACTTACTGTAAGTCGCTCTGGATAAGAGCGTCTGCTAAATGACAATGTCTAAATGTCTAAAATAAAAAGCAAGTGACTGAGCGAGTGTGACAGCTAATCTCACTGTCACATTGCAGATCAAGAAAAAAGACTATTCGTGCCATATTAGCTTCCCGTAAAGCCTTAAGATAAGGCAGTTGAGGCATGCAAAATCTGTTCATAATCCCAAATTAATTTTGCTTGGAGGAAAGTTCACCGGACAACTCCTGAAGTCATTAAACTCCACAAAGAAACAACCATGAGATTACACTGCCAACAAGTTCTGTTGAAATTAGTTGTGGACAGTAACTGATGGGATGTGTTTAATTGCAAAACACTATGGATTGGATAAGTAACTTTCTCAGTCAAATTATATGACAGGTAAGTGGGGAGCACAGTAAAGACCAGAGATGGCTTATTTAGGCTACAGCTACCTGGTTTTACTTTCATTTGTTGCCTGTTTGCAAACAAAAAACACCTCACTGTAACAGCACAGCCAACGTATTTCACTGTCCCATTGAAGAACCTGTTGAACGTGTTGCTACACAGTCGATTACAATGAACCATAAAGGAGAACTTCAGAACAAACTCTTCAAGATCTCTTAACTGCTTTGGACCGCGCCTTTGGCGTCACTGAAGCCAGATGCCTCGGCTTGTTATCCCACATGTTCTATCCTGTGGTCTCCTTCTCTCTTGCTGCGACTGAGACAGAAATGTTTACTGACTTGTCTCTACACATTTGTTATTCCATGTGGCTTGATGTCTGAACGCTGTCAAACACCTGGGTGCTCAACTCTTACGGCACCCCTGTGCTCGCCAAGAACATGTCTAATTGTTTAAGTGAAGGAGTTCAAATACAATCATTCGAGATGTATTTGTTGTGCAGCATGCTTGTAAAGCAGTGCCATGTGTGTGTGTGTGTGTGTGTGTGTCTGTGTGTGTGTTTAGACTCTTTCAGACCAGGAGGAAATACTTTACTGCCTTTATGATTAGGCTTGAAAAACAAGCTTTGAAAGCTTTTTAATAATGTTATTACTGATGAGTCCATGTCTTTGATGAAAAGAACACTACTTACTTACTAAAAGCCATGTACCAGAATATCTCTGGAAAGCACAGTCCCTGAAAACACTGAGAGGTCTCTGTAGAGGAAACATGAAAAGTGTCTGTGGGCTGGAGGTCTGAAGAGGTTCTTCAGATGTGTGATTGTGTACTTTCAATGTCAAGGATTCAATTCCTGGTTGCATACAGATTATCTACTTTTACTTTAAATAATACCACTAGCATGTCCTAGCATATATTTTGTGGCTTCAATTATATGAATGTTAATGTTTTTCTTTGATATAAACGACTCCAATCTTGAGTTCCATATTTGGAGTTATTGTGAGATTTTCCACTAAATTAACACTGTTAATACATCATTACAAATATGTTCATGGATTCAATTAATTTCAGTTCTGAGACAAGTTACCATATGTGGGTCTCAGTATTGCATAACTTGGTAATTGGCATTATTTTGTGTATGAATCCCGTTGCGTAACACTACTGATGAGCTGATACCATCTCACATCAAAGAGAACAATTTATTTCCAAAATCTCATCCAAACTACCTTTTTAAACTTGGTTTTCTCCAAAATAAATACAAGCTGCCAGCAATCAGAGCCTGGAGGTTTTGGGTGATCTCAGTGTCTGAAGTAGGCTCACTTTTTAAACAGTGGTTCCATAACCTTTTGTGTTGCTTTACTTTATACATTTCTTTTTTTTGCAAAAGTTGTGAGCAGTGACCATTTTAAATGATATTATTCTTTAAATCTACCCAATTATGAAGATAAGTATGACAGCCAAATGATTTGCTTACATTATGTAACCCAATCTTTTCCTGGGTAATGTTATTTCTTAATTGCTTATGCCTCAAAAGTATATCAAATGGTTATTATTTCTCACAAACTTTGCTTTTGTGACCAAGACATTGATATTTTGAATGTGTATTTCCAATGAAAAAACACACATTTGTATCTTTTCATTCACATAAAGTCAGAAAAAACAACATGTGAATCCAAATTAACTTGTAGGCTACTGTTACTAAAGTAATACAAAAATGACTTCAAAAGAAAATATTTTGAAGTGAGCAATGTGATCAGACGTGACAATATGAGCATCAAGGATGTGGACTATGGATATGGAAAGTAGGGGTGTAGCTGGTATGCCTTTAGCCTGGAGAGTACGGGAGAACATATAGGGAGAACAGGTAGGGAGAACAGATCATTTGTATACCTTTAGGACCCTGGGGAGGACACAAAGAGGCTTGGGAGGACAGGGGCCTTCCTTAATACACTAAGCTTGATTTGGAGTGTTTGGACATCCACCAAGGGAGGGAGATTTAAGTGGACCCAGGTAACAAAAAGAGGTGAATATCATCATTATTTGAAAATACTGAAAATACAAGACCATTTTACAGTCTTGCAAAGCTCAAAGAGAAAAACACAAATGTTAATTTAAACATAGCAAACACCACTTAGGCAGAACTGTACATGCAGCACTGTATGGCAAATTAGGCCTACAATTATGACAACTGGCTCAACCATTGAGCTTGTAATGACTTATGTAATAAACAAAACACTTTCTTCATCAGTTTGGACATACCAGCCAAAGGTTGAAAATGGACCGCTCAGGGACTGAGTTGGTCAGAAGGAAATGAATTGTTATAGTAATAATAATATGTAATGATGAAGAAAGTGTTTTGTCCGTCTCTTCATAAACGGAGGGAGTTGAGTTCTGGATTTTAATAAGTATTATCAATCTGCAGATTAGGAGAGAAAACCAGAACTCTGACAATAAATGACAACACAACACCAGCCTTAGGTCTCAATCATGTCTCTCACCGCCCTGAAGGCCGGCGGACCATCTTTTATAGGGTACAAGAATGTAAACATTGATAGTGACAGTCAGGCAGTAATGACATTACAACAGTCTCAGAGAAAGAGATTCACAGCTCCCAACCCAGGACCACTCTCAGACGAGAGAGATCATCAGAATCAGAATAGTGTTTAATCGCCAAGTAAGTGGTCACAAACAAGGAATTTACTTTGGTGGGCAGGTGCATACAGTAAACATAATAAACAATATAAAATGTACAACAAAATACTGGCAGAGCTTTACAATAAAAATTAAATGATAAATAAAATACAAATTATAGTTGGAGCTTTCCTTGTAGTCATGAGAAGGCACGTTTACCCAGTACTTTCTCCTGACCCCGAACATCTATTAATAGACACAATCTACTTGTATTAATAGCAAGCTCACATGAGAACATACTAACTAGTATCCAATGACTAGTTATATTGATTAGTGAATAATGTAAGCACACAAGAAATCCCAATTTCTTCCACAGTAGGAAAACAATAGGGCCCCTGCATCTTTTCTGCTTGAACCCAAAACAAGTGTTTGAGGTTATGTAACCCAAAATGGGGATTGGGGGGGGGGGGATTCTGGGTGAAATACCGAGGCATCGATTCTAGTTAGATAGGAGTGGCAGCCGTGGTCATCCTTCTGTGTAGTGTGACAGCGTTAGTCTTCCCAACAGACTGGCTGTCGGCTCTGCAGCAGTCTGTGGATTAATGGGCTGGCCTTACACACGGAGCAGTGACTGGCTGAGATTAACTGCGCCTACTGCCTAGATTTACCGCCTGGTTTTACCGCCTGGTTTCACAACTCCATTTGAATAAACACACAGCCAGGGGCAGACGGACATGTCGTCTACTATAGAGACCCTCGTATATTAGCTGCTCAATGCTAAAGGAACAGATTTCCTCTTCGCTCAGTTCTGAATGATTTGTTTCTGTGTCCTGGTCTCTAATCTGGCTGTCATCGCTGGGGTAGATTGGTGGCTTCCTGTGGAGACAGACTGCTAGTGAAGCACAGTTCTTACTGTGTTGGAGCTGGCTCTTCATAGACACCCTGTATCAGCACGTCTTTGGTGTCTCCACCTGCACTCATGCAAAGCCCCTGAGCATAATTGCTTTGGTGATAAGTTGCTTAAAAAAGAAAAGCCGTTTTCAAAGACAGAAAATAATAGTCTACTTGTGGGGCATATGAGGTAGCGATGATAATGTTCGCCGAGTGAGTGCATAAGTCTGTGTGTGTGTGTGTAAAAATGTTGCCTTAAGAGCTCCATCTGTGTTGCTGACAGTAAATTACCATTCAGCTAATCTGGGGAGTTAAGCAAGGCTATTATGATGTACAATTAAGTGTTCAACATCCATACACAATATATGATTACAGTATACTCTTAGCCATGCTGTTTCTACTAACTATATGCCATTAGAATGACTCATCTATACGGGCCCGTACTGCAGCACCTTATTTTGTCTCTCGTGCGTGTACTCTGGAGTCGTTCTGTCATTGTTATCCTGGTGACGATAGTTAGAGAACTGAGTGTCAACTTCATGAAAAAAAACAAAAGCTGCATAGCAAACTCACTTCACCACCAGGGGGGATGACCTGTTGAAAGCTATGAGAGGAGAGCAGTGTTTATCACACCAACAGTAAACCTGGCTCAGAACGTTCCATTTCTCTTCTCCTGGTGTTCTGGTGACTCCTTTAACGAGGGGCTTTACATTCTTTCTGTCTGTCTTTGGTAAAGTACACCATGCAAACCTCCTATTCAGTAAAAGGAACGGACTGGAACTGCGACGCTAGGTCGTGGATTTTAACAAGAAGAATATTGCTCTCGCAGTCCATGTGATAAGGACAAATGAAGTCCCTACATACTATACGTGTGTTTGTAACCTATACATTAACAGTCGCCTTCCACTGTTTAGCATCGTGATGTTGCGCTGCCCTCCATCCAGCCAGATTGTGTCGTACGTACACCTCCCGTGGCGTGTGCAGTGAAGGTTGAGAGTGACGCCGTGCATCCTCCTGTCTATGGCATTTCCCAGCCTGCGTGATCTCTCCACCTGTCCCTCAGTCGGTGGCAGCCAGGACAGCACTATCCCTGTAGCAGGCCTAATCCTCCTTATCTTAATGGCATCTCCCTGCTATCGCACTCGTCGCGGGAACAATTGACTCTTGCTGTCTCTTTATCAGCACAGCCACCCCCTCTTCAATACCACACTGCCAGCTCCTCTGACAGGTGCCCCTGTTCTCTGTTTGAACCTTTCAATGATCCCTCACTACTGTCCAGGTAATCTCATGCTAGTGGTCTGCTACGCACACATTTATCCTCAATAGGGTTCCTTTTGGAAATACATATTACAAATATCAAGCTGTAAGTACAATCTGTTTCATATCGTCTTGACTCACATAAAGAAGTATTGAGGTATGAAATGTTACACTTTTAACCCCTGATATTTGTTGATTTTGGAACAATCAACGGTCCAGAATGGCCTGTGCTTATCTGAAATATGAATATATCTAGACAGCAAATTTTGTATTTGATTTTGACAGATATTTGAGGTGTATTTATGTAGGCTTGAGTTTATTTTCTCTTGCATGGGCTGTGAGGAGGGTTGATCCCAACAGTCCCTCAGTGACGACTGCAGCTCTCAAGCAGAGAAACTGAAAAAGGCTGAAGAGAGGTAAAACAACAACAGAGATCATGTAAAACTACATTTAAAAACCGGATCTGCTCCCTTGGACTTGCAAGGTCAAGACAGTCATTATCTAGTCCAGGATAGGATTCATGTAGAACCACTTGCCACACATCATAAATTCAATCTGAGTTGATCACAGAGATCTTTTTGCTTATGCATGAGAGAACGTTATATAGGCTACCTCAAGAATTCTATTGTTGCTTTTTTCTGACAGAATATGGCTAAAACACATAACATTTTCACCCTAATAAAAATAATACTATTAAACCAGTGAGACATCCAAAACGTACTTGTACCCCATAAGTACAAAGGTAGCTTTAAAAGTCATACATCGCCCTCTACAGGGTCTGAATGGATTGTGAAAGACGTGAGACTTGCGAGGACAACACCTAGCTTTCAGTGCCAGGCTCTCATAGCTATACACAATGAGCCGTAAGATTGCTACCCTCCATCCAGCCCAGCCCAGCCAAATTAGACATTACATTTTCTTATGACAATAAATCCCATTACCAAATGAACCAGCGCTTTCTAAACAAACAGTTCATTTTGTGCTTGGCTCTAATAATGATATGTTTGTAAATCTTGTGTAATTGCGTTTTTTTGTTTTTGTTGTTTCAGTGTACGTTATCAGCAGCTAATGAACGATGAGGCATTCCGGCAGCAGGCGGTAATTGCCTGGAGCCCAACCGTGGGAGAGTAATTACAGGGACAGAGAGGAGTATATGACTTCATGACTGCCACCATTTAATGATAATGGGGTGCAACTCCACAGTGCTGTGGTCAGCTAATCACTCTGGACTGGATGGGACACCTCTCAATGCAAACCAGCCGTGACTGGAATACAGAGTACCAGCTCGCCCACACTGATCTGTTACGCTCCGTGCCGCTCGACAGGGGAGCAGGCATATCATTATAACTGTGACCCTCTGCCACCTGCAGTGCCATGATTAGTGTCACCATGGATGGACAGGTTTAACGGCAGATAAACTAATCTCTTCCTGCCACACCGTTGAGGATGAATACACACCAATATCTCAGTTTTTACAAGCGTTGATTGGCCTTTTAGAAGGACATAATAAGAATAAAAAAGTGTTGACCTTGTTAAAAAAATAAAATATGATGAGAAAAGGAACTAACAAAAGGATCCTTTTTATCAGTTTTTAAGTAGCCTGCAGAAAATCCTTGGATCCAAACTCTCTTTCTATAACTCAAAGAAAAGCTCAAAACTCAACATTGAAGATGAAAGACAGAAGACGCACAAGACTGAGGACAGACCTAATACTTTATCATTATAAAATTCTACCAAGGTTTGTTGAATCTAATGGCGATTAATTTCAAGGCCAGCACTTTTTCTAGAAACTAAATGTTAGTTTAAATATATGAATAAACTAGTCATATAGCTTACATATGAACCCTACCACACCACATACCTACACATAGGCAAACTAAGGTAGCCTTTTGTTTTTGATCCATATATTTATCCAAACACATTTTATTTTTCAAATAAATACATGTAAATCTAAAGTATATATTTATCATAGCTGTGGTTTGGCGTGCCATAATAATCCAACTGCTCCCCCTGTTGTTTTTCCTTTGCAACTCGTCTGTCACTTGGCATTCTGGGTAACTTGGGTAGCCAATCAAATAAAGTGTTTTCAACTCGTTGTTATGGGAGGAAAGCCAAGCTGAAACAACAAAGATTTGAAAAAGTTTTTCACTCATAATTTGTTGCTGCTGATTCAGTTATATAGAAAAGGCCATCTAACGTTAAAATGTCTTCGGCTGAACATTTGAATGTATTACGAGAGAGGAATCAAGACTTGTTGCTGCAGCTGAGGCACCAAACAGAAAGACTAAAAAAAAGTATGAGGTCCGAAGCAAGCAGAAGTAATTCAGAAGCAACCGCACAATACATGACTAGTGGACAACGTTCGGTGGTTGAAAAGGACAGTAGAACAACGGAAGTCAGCCACCTCTTGTTGGAGCAGAACGAAGAGAATCGAAACCCAGCAGACTTTATGGTTACACTTATTGACGCCAACCGTGGTCCTGCTGCACGGGCTGCCCTCGGAAAACCCGCTGTGCGGTTCAATGAGATAATCACCGTAGCCCCACTGAGAACGGCTGGTAAGTGTTTTATTGAAACTTTTAGCATGAAGGTTATAATACATCTTTAAAATGCACACCAATGTTTCTTGTTATTGTAGACGAGTCGGTGGAATCTATTCCAGCACAATCCACACATTTCATGTCATCAGCACCATCCCTGATGATTGAAACCTCACAAAGCCATGTTGGGGATGGTCAAGCGGTGTATACTGGACTTCTCCGAGATCGAGGCAACAGTCGGCCCAGAGGCCACGTTAGATCCCAAGGCTCCAGGAGATCCAGCGCTAGACCCGTTGTCTACAACCAAGAGCAAGTATGGGTGAGCTAAGGAGTAGCATAGAAAGATAATATTTATTCCTCTTTCCCAGGGTCTAATTGCAGGCAGTCTCAGTTCATAACACATAGTTGAATTAAATTGCAAGAAGGATGGTCGAGGCTAGGGATAATTGTTTTGCCAGTAGATGGTGCTGTAACATCAGAATGTGTTTCTGTTACCCACAACACTGACATCTCCCATAGTTCGGTTCTGTAATCCAGTTTAACTGCATAACCTGACCACAAGTGGTGACTTGCGTTGATGCTTGTGTTTGCAGAGAGAGATGGGCCGAGTCACAGAGCAGCCTCCTGGGCAGGAGCAGGGAACAGAGCAGCCTCCTGGGCGGGAGCAGGGAACAGCCTCTGACAGACGCCGCCTGCAGCCTTTACTTGGCTACGACTGGATAGCAGGTATCCTTCGCTCTCAGTGATCCTCACTTGCACTTTCCCTCAATCTCCCTCTCTCAGGAGGTCTCCGTTTCCTTCTGTCTTTCTCTGGACACTCAATCGTCTTCTCTCGTTGAGACGTCTTTCTCGCTCTCTGTCTATTGCACTCTCTCACTCACCCATTCTTATTTTCACATTTTCTCTATCTCCTGGTGGCCTGAAACTAAGGCTAGTATTAATTTGAAATTGAGAATATTTCCCATGCCAATTGATGTGCAGTGTACGCCCCCCCCCCCCCCCCCCCCCCCCTCCCCCCAAGGTCTTCTGGATGCTGAGAGCTCCCTCGCAGAACGCTCTGAGGAGTTCTTCAGTGACCTGCGGACGTTCCGACTGGTCAACAGAGACCAGTGTGTCCACAGCCAGCATGTAGGGTGAGTCGGGTGCCTCGCCAGTTAGTACACCAGTTCATGTAGTCAGCATTGCAGCAGTTTGCATTAACGACGGGTGAGATGTCTCCAAGATGTCGTGCAACAGGAGAGAAAGATGGTCTGGAAATGGATCGTATTTGACGTATTTGTTCGCTAAATGTTTTGACTTCATCTTGACAGATTACTTGAGGATGAAGTCCCTCCCCAGCATCTGTCAGCAGAGGAGGAGACAACAGAGCAAACAGACACTCATCAGTGTAAGTCCTGATTCAACCTCCGTACCCCTAACACATGAAAGGGACCTGAGGAGGTCAGGTGTAGGTGAGAGACTTGGCATTAGCAACCACTCGTCCTCAAGCTACGTTCGCCTGGTCAGTCAACACAGTCGGCATGCATGGAGGTGTGGATGCAAAGGCTCATGTAGGCACTGACGGGTAGTCAGTTTGTTTGGCCTTTCAAGTGGGCCTTAGCAGACGTTGGGTCACATTGGGCTTACATGTGCTGCTGCAGATGAGTGGAGCACCCTCCAAAAGACTCAAACTGGACGCGTTCATTCATCCATGCCGTAGACTCAACCGTAGGCCATCTGAGAACTGTTTATCCCCAGCCTCCTGAATGCTGCGCCTTCCACAGACAACTTTGCACTGACACTGTGATGCCGTCTGTTGATTTTTATTAGGAGGGTTTTTGTACTATGCTACTACAGTCCTGTACTGTTCGACATTACACCGTTATGAATGATAAATGTATATGAAATGTATATGAGAAATGTACTTCCGTGCATAAATAACGGGTAGTAAACAACTAATAGCTCGGTGTGTGTCCTCAGGTACGTTCTGTTACAGGATCAACGGCAGGTTGTTCCCAGCTTCTCTGGACCCTCAGGAGTCCTGTCCCGCGTGTAAGATGCCCAAAGCTGACCACCCCCACTCTGCAGCAGAGCCTGCCTTCATCAGGTGCTTAGCCCTATAGCTAAAACCTATCTTCATGGAGTTAATCCCACGTCTTAATCATTGCAAAGGGCTCCATCTTAAAAATGTCCCGTGAACAGGGAACACGCTCGGCTCATGTCCATTCGGCTTGGTCTCGTATCAGGACGGAAGACATTTTATCTGGCGAAACCGTCACTCGGATTATAATCCAGTAGTGTGACTGGCTGGCTCGCTTTAGCTCTGCAGGCTGTGGGTGGTATGAATGTGTCGTCGTTGTGTTTGTGTCCCAGGGTGAGCATCCCTCGGTCCACCCTCCTGCCAGCCTACCAGTACAAGGCCCACCGGCGCTGCAGCTTCGACCCCTCAGACAGCCTCGGGTTGCCTTCAGTGAGTTGAAGACAGCCGCGACTGAGACGAGCCATGCCAGGCTGTTCTGACTGAATTAAAGATACAGTACCGACGCCGTTCCTCCGTTATCTGAGTCACGTGTCGTTAACCTGCTCAGGCCTACACTGCAGCAACACTACAGTTATCAGATTTTCACTCACCACGGCGCCTAACTTAATGCTTTGATTCTTCAGCTATGCTTCATAGAGCTTGCCTGTTGGGACCAGCCCGTGACATGGTTTGTGGCATTGTTGTGTCCCTCCCACAGCACTGTCTCTCAGGCTGGACGAACCCAGCCCCCAGCTCTCTGCCTCTGGCCAGCAGCCTGGACCTGCGGAGCTACCTGAGGAACACAGCGCCCCCCACTGGGCTGGCGTCAGCGCTGCCACAGCCTGGGAACCAGCAGGTGAGACGTTTTACATCCACCTTTAGCAGGCGCTTTTATCGGAAGCGACGTAGGAATAGACACCTCGTGCTATGGAAAACTGTACGAAATATCTTCCCTCTGACCTTGTCTAACATGAATGGCCAGTCAGGGAGTGAAACCTTTTATAGGTCAAGCCTGAATGTACAGTATCACTGTGAAGAGATCAGGTCACCTTTACCAAGCCTAGCTTTTATCAAGTCTTTAATCGTGTGAGCTTTATGTGCATCTTCTGAACCTCGTCCTCAGGAGGATCTCTCTGTGTCCAGAGTGTGTGGTAGCACACGCTCCGATCAGCTGTTGAACGTGTCTTGTCTGGCCCGCTACCATATCCAGCGTCTGCCTCCTGCTAACAAGCCACCATGTAGCTCCTCCTATCCTGTGTTCTGAACGCCCACTGTAAACACCATCAAGTAGTCTTTTGACATATATTAAATAGGCAGTCCCAATCAGGCACACAGTAAGTATTTGAAAGGGCTGAAAAGGACAGTTTGACACAAATTGACCCTCCAAAAAAAGCAGATGTAAACCAAGCATTGTAAACCATTATTTTTACGTTAAACAGAACTTTTATTGATGACAAAATTGTATATCTGCGTTGTAGATTTTGCTGTTGAAATTTTTTGTTTGTTTTGTACTACTGAAATTGCTATCTATTAAAACTACATGTTTTTAAAGTTGTGCTCTTGGACAGGAAGTGAAGTTTGCAATCTCCGAAACTCTCATATCCTACTTCCCGTTTCTTTTCCCTTTTTTCCCTCTGACAAAGTTAAGAACTGTACTTCTGCGAAAAATAATTTAACTTCCCTCTTGAAGGAGTCAAGAAAGCCAAGACAGTCTGCAGTGCATGTTTATGAGGTTGCGTCACACACTGATTTAGAGAGGAAACAGTAATCTCACTGCATGTAGACCCACACCCAGAATTGTTTTCTCACTTCTTGACTTTGAAAGTCTCTACTACATTTTATTTGTAATGGTGGAGTCATAATTATTAAACCTTAAGTGCAATACATTATCTGAATTACTTATCTTTAAAAACAGATTTTCTGTATCCATAACTGGATGTGTTGTGGATGTTAGTGGCTGTCTCTGGTCTTAAACAAAAAGGCCAAAGTTAAATAATCCAGACTGCTCAGTGACTGATAAGATCACTTGATATCAATGCATAGGGGCCCTGCAATGAGTCTTCCACTGTGAAACATACAGTTAAAGTAGACTTTCCATGTCCATCAGAACAATGCTGCAGCTCACTCTTTTGGACTGTGGGGTTTGAGCTCATAGATGGTGAGTTTCCCATAACAGGATGGACAGAGTGGTGTGGGTGCCTGCCTCTTGTCCTAAAATTGTGGCATTGATTTACTAAAAGATTACTTTTTTTCTGTTGTGTAAAGTAATGAGGGCGAACTGTAAAAATGAAACCGGATCTTCAAGTTTGCCAGCTCTTTCTGGGGACGAATAATATTCAATTACCCACACGATTACAGTTAATCTAAATGATAGGTGTAGGAGGGGGGGATTCCAATATTTTAAGGTCAATCATATGCAGTGGGTGACAGGTGAATCTTCCCTAAGACGTGTTTCTCGTGTTTTAAAAACATTTAAAGATGCACAAAATGCCCACCGTAGAAATGTCATTTTTTATTTACATTACATACTGTTTCAGAGTGGTCTTTGAAATGGCGCTTTGTGAACTAACTACACTGAAATTACTGTTAATAATAAGGCACGTGAAAGCAAATCAAGACAATGTTGTGTCATAGACCGCAGATGAAAAGGCCCTCCTTTATTTTGTAATAGGCATATAATGTATTTCACTTACCAGGTGCTTTAATTCAAAGTGACATACAGTATCTGCGACCACTTGACAGCTCAGTAGAGTAGTCAAAATCTCTTTCAAGACTTTGTTTTCCGGTCAGATTTGATTAAAGCAATTGTTTGTCCATTTCTACTCCAGCTATGTGGAGGAAGCTGGAAATTTCCTGGTTTGATAAGCACAACAAACTAACTTAAGAGTAGGAGGTGCATTCAAGGAAATGCTTTAGTTTGAGAAGTGTGGGCTGCACTCTTACATTTTAGTTTTTGACTTCGGGCAATGATAATCTTAAATTATGAGAAGGACTTACTATTTGTTATTGGCGATCCGGCTGTCAGTTGAAATTTACAAGGTAAGTGTCCCAGAATAGCGAATTGAGGAAAGTCTCGATTAATTAATTAAAAACTTTGTCAATTGAACTTCGCTTCTTTGCGGTTTGAATATATACATATATATGCATCTCTAAACGTTTTTCTACGCGCAATTCTTCGAGCTAACGTTTTTATACTAGGCCCTGTCAAAACGACATTACAACGCTGCTATTCACGCATTCTGACGAAATTGGGTCATAAGCTCTTCTTCGCTGTACCAGAAAGTGCCGAATGTCATAACATATCTAGTAGTTCGTGTCTGTGTAAAGGGGCTTGGGGCTGGGGGAGTTATAACAGAGTCATTCTGGATTGTTAATTTTGGTTTTATATCAGTTCCAGTGATTATTGTATTCATAGTGTTACGATTCTGCGACAAGCTTGTTCTTAAACGCAGCCAAGAACATGCAGTCCCAACCTGCATTCTAGGAGAGGAAGCTGGGTGATACTTGTCTTTCTTGGGCTTGGCAACACCTATTGTCCGACCACAATATTCACATTTCGTAAAGCTTGTAGCCTACTGTAGGCTTCTCGGAAACATCAGCTCATCCAAACCACTTCCTCTCCTATTCTTACAAGGAGGTTGTGACAGTCAGCAACATAGGCCTACGTCTGGATTTAGATGAAGGCAGTGCAAGTGATGGACAAGCATGGTCTTGGGTCTAGCCAAGACACTTCTAATATAAAATGCTTGTGACAACACTTGATTAATTGTACATAATCAGTCACTGATGTGGCACACTCATGTCATTGCATGCAGGTGCACAGCCTACCATATGAAACCGGGCCTGGTGGATCTTGCAAGAACGCCAACACAGAATATGTCCCAGAGGGTTCTAATCTGTGCTGCAAGAAATGTCTTCCTGGTAATAGCTGTTGACCTTAATAGGATGTCTGTTTTACACATTTCAACAGCCAGACTGGGAATACCATGTGACTCCTTACCCCCCCCCCCCCCCACCACCACCACCACCACCACCAGCAGCAGCAGAAATAATAATAATTATAATATATATTTTATAGAAGTCATAGAGAGAGACAACCATTGATGCTTAGTCTTGGATGTCAAGTTTATGGAATAGGTACGTAGAGGGTGTGCATTATAACAAGGGAAGGATGTGCCGATAAACCAAAAGGAAGAGACAGCCACACTGAGTTCCGACCATGAGAATGTATTCATATGTATTCATTCATATTCATATGTTCAGATATTTTTATCCAAAGCTTCATACAGAGCAGGAATTGAACCTGGTTTAGACCTGGAGTCAGATTATTTCCCACTAAGATACCCACCCACTTAATGATGACCAAGCCTATAGGCCAGAGACCATGGCTGCATAACCTGTCTTCTTGGTACTGATCTCACTAAATTCTCGACAGGGACCCGATTCAGGAAACAATGCAGTGCCACAACAGAAACAGAATGTGAACAGTGTCCCGAAACCCAGTACATAGACACATATCATTACATCCGTAATTGCCTCAAGTGTTCCAAGTGTAATGAAGGTGGGTAGATAACTACGCCATCAATTTTGGATGTTTGCATGTGGTTCAATCAGTGTACACTTTCCTTGTATTTGTTTTACCCCAACATAGCTGTTTGTCAATCTAATCATGTTTAATCGTCATAGTCATAGACTGCATGTTGACTTCACATGAATGACAGTTCGTATGTGGCTAGTAAGAGCATCTATGTGTTCTGTTCAAAGACAAAGGCTTGCAGTATTTCCAGAAATGCTCCAAGACCACTCAGGCTCGTTGTACATGCCAGCCTGGGAAGTACTGCATAACTGGTTTTAAATCCTGTGAAGAGTGCATGAGCTATACATCTTGCAAGCCTGGCCATGGTGTCTCCAGAAACGGTAGGATAGTCTGACTCTATATCTTCACGCTTCCGCTTTTTTTGTAGAAAGTAGATAATGTAATTGTTAGATGTATTGTAATCTGTAAAGTATTACAATACAATTATTGTATTTTTTGTATTTGTATTGTATTTTTTTATTACAAAAAGTATTACTTTTTTTAGCTGAGTAAGAGTAACTCCACTGTCACAAAGTCTTCAGGCCCCTCTTACATTTACATTTAGTCATTTAGCAGACGCTCTTATCCAGAGCGATTTACAGTAAGTACAGGGACATTCCCCCCGAGGCAAGTAGGGTGAAGTGCCTTGCCCAAGGACACAACGTCATTTGACATGGCTGGGAATCGAACTGGCAACCTTCAGATTACTAGCCCGATTCCCTAACCGCTCAGCCACCTGACTCCCCTCTTAGTCACTGAAAACATCAAAGACTTAGCACTCCCATCCGGTGCAACCAAACTGGTTAAAAAACGACACAATGCAACCTGTGCAATAAAAGGGGATATCCTGTATACTTACTGACAACTTCCTGTGGCTTAGTCACAATAATTAAAGTTTTTTTATGAGTAAAAAGACTAAAACAAGATTAGTTATATGTGAATAGTTATAAATCATGGAAGACTTCTCAGACAAACAGTATGTCCAAGGATTGGAATGTTCTCTCTGTTTCAGGATCTGCTGACTCGGATGTCAAGTGTGCACCATGCCCTGATGGGACCTTCTCTGACATGCTCTCCTACACCCAGCCCTGCCAGAGACATACAGAGTGAGTAAGACAACCCACCACCACCACCACACACACACACACGCAAACACACACGCAAACAAACACAAATGCAAACACACACAGACACAAGTATACATAACATAAATGCATTCAAACATTTATTTGTATTTATTTCTATATCCAGTTGTAAGGCTCAAGGCAGTGTAATGCTACACCCGGGTAATGCTACCTCAGACAGTGTGTGTGAAGGATACAACCCTCAGACGACGATCTATCCAAAGACACCAACTGAACCAGAGACAACTACCCTACAGGCCACCACAGTAGCACCCAACACAACCTCTACACAAAAGGAAACTAGCTCTAAACCAAAGACTACTTTTGCACCATCAGATGAAAAATTGTCACACAAGGGGCTAGGTAATTATCTGTGTAAGTGATCTGGGTTTTTTGTTATAGTAGAGTGTGTGATGTTTTGTAAAAGGATGTTCCTAAAATGACTACATTGCAATCAAGTTATTTTTACACTGATCACTTTGCTAGTTAATTCATTCTCTTTTGGCAAATGTTTGTACTTGATTATTTTTTTTACATCACAGATGTATTATTATGGAGCTTCGCTGTATTTGGGGTGCTGGCTGTTCTCACAATTGTGATGTTGGTGTTATTCAAAATTAGACAAAGAGGTAAAGTGTTGCATATAAGATAGTTACTTGCTTGTCAAAATGTTTTGAATGTTTTCTGCTTTAAACTACATTTCTTCTGAGAGAAAGACATTCCAATATAAGCGACTTCACTGGCCAATATCATAAATTGAATACTTAAATAACTGAAATACTAAATAATTATTTAGTTTTAAAATACTTTTAAATGTTTTAAATTACTTTTAAATGTTTTAAATTACGTTTTTATATACTTACGTAAATGTATAGTACAATGTAGTCATCACTTTAGAATCTAGCTCTGTAAAGGCTCTTTTGTATATAATTATTTTTTAATTTACTCTCTCTCAAATAATTTACAGATTATAAGATCAACAACTCCAACACAGATTCCAATGGAAATTTCGAAGTGGTGAGGTTAAGAGCATGTTTTTCTGTGATGTTTCTTTTTGTTAATATTACAGTGGTAGACAACTGTATGACACAAACATCTCACACAAACCCGCTTTTTCATTATTGTGCATTATTCTGTCTCAATCTCTCTCTTCAGGTGAACCTCAAAGATCCCCCGTTTACGTCTCTCACCTCCATATTCCGAGAACAGCAGTGTCTTCTGACAACAGGACACCACAGCAACAACATCAGTCAGGCACAACCTTCCCTTAACGGTTACTCCGGCAACCAGGAAAACAAGCCCATGCCTCTTCATTCCACTACCCAGATGATTACATATCAGACCCAGCCCTCCCCTCATCCCTCCAGCCCCCAGTCCCCAGTGAGTCCACTGCCCTCCAGCCCCCTGGTGAACTTCAACATCACTCTCAATGTGGAAATGGGGAATGGGTGCTGTTCTGCACCTTCCAGTCTGCCCACAGACTCTTTGCAAAATAACTTCACAAACCCACCTTTTCCTCTGGGGAAGGAAGAGGAGTGTGTCAGCGTGGCACAGCAGGAGGAAGGCAAGGAGGTGTTGATCGCAGTTCAGGAGAGTGAACATTCTTGAAGAAGCAAATGTTCTGTTATTTCATGTATATATTTCATGTACAAAGTGTATACATTGTTGTTGTTAGTGTAGTCTTAAATATGAGAAGTTATCTAGTTTACCTATAGTCTACATATTTTCTTAATACTGCTATAGAGAATGTTTAATCTTCTGATCAAAAGCATCATCATGGCTCAAGTATAAGCCACTATCGCCCCCTCCTGGTTAAGGATTTACCATCGATGTATTCTCTTCACCAGAATTAAAGTACGGTGTTTAACATGATAAAACAATAATAAATAACAAATGTAAAGAAATTGTATTATTTACATGAGATGTCTGTGATGGCCCGAGGGGTAGATCATATGACACAGAAAGAGGAAGTCGTGAATAGCGGCGCTAGTGGACCGCCGTACAGGTGGTGGGTTGGTTTCTATCTGTGATCCGACACGACTTAGTCCCACACTCAAAGGGATCAGGCAGAGAGAAGAGGAAGCGAAGGGATCCTGTACTCGCTATTGATGGGAAAACTGAGCTTAGGATAGGGTCACACTAAGGAACGGTGAGTGGAGTGCCCTATATGTTAGTTAACTGTATTTAAATGTCTTCCTGATTAGTTTGATATCCGGCATGGCACGCTGTTTTGAAACTAATGAAAGCATCTCTCCGCGATGTTCGATACAGTTTTTTTTATACGTTAGCTAACAGTCTTGCTAGCGCTACTAGCTTGCAGTACTAGTAGAAACAGTCATCTGCTGCTACAGTATATAGCCTGCCAACGTTAGCTAGCCAATTATACTTAGCTAGCTACAGGCATGTTTGGGGTTATGTAGATTAGCTAGAATTGCATTGTGAATATAAATATTCGCTGATGTTAAATTTTGATTCATAGTGTCAGTTTGTCTTAGAAACACCACTTGACATGTCAGAAATATTCGTAAAAGACAGCGTTCGGAAAGAAGGACATTAGCAGGTCGAAATGCTGCGGTTGTCAGTCATTCCATCATGAATTAGGGCAGCTCTGGCTAAGGTTACTGTAGCCAGTCCTCCAGCTAGGTAGTTCAGTCGTATAGCTTGCCACAGTACTAGTTAGGTCTAGGATGCCAAGTACTTTTCTCATGGGTATCACTGAACCCATGAAAGTGAATCACTGACTGAGACTTGTCAATGATTGATTGCTTTGGAATAATTCTGACCACCTTCAAGATTTCATTGCAAGTTAATGTCTGTGTGTCTGATTTCTATTCAGTTCCCAACAGAGAAACCAAAGAAGAGGATCAAACATTCTGCAGCAGGTGTTTTTGAACTTCCCTTCTGCACCCTCTTTCATGTAATAAGTGCTCTTGGCCCGAGCACAGTATAGTAAAATATAAAGTATATAGTAAGTATAGTAAAGTATATCTGGCCTGCCTAGTGCAATTGGCCCCCGCCTACACTCTGCAGTTAAATGCAGCTCCACCCCAGTGCTTGCAAATGGCTTGCTGTCTGAAGGACGAGCTCCTGTGTTCCATCTGCCTGAGTATCTACCAGGATCCAGTCAGCTTCGGCTGTGAGCACTACTTCTGCCGCAAGTGCATCACCGAGCACTGGAGCAGGCAGGAGCCGCACGGGGCGCGAGACTGTCCGGAGTGCAGGAGGACCTTCGCCGACCCTCTGCTCTCCCCGAGCCTCAAGCTGTCCAACATCGTGGAGCGCTACTCCGCCTTCCCTCTGGACGCCATCCTGAACGCCCAGCGGAGCTCCTACCCCTGTAAGGACCACGAGAAGGTCAAGCTCTTCTGCCTGAGCGACAAGAGCCTGGTGTGCTTCTTCTGTGACGAGCCGGCGCTGCACGAGCAGCACCAAGTCACCACCATTGACGAGGCCTACGAGGAGATCCAGGTCAGTTCAGGTTTTAGAGCTGTAGGCTAAACCATGTACACTTGTAGGCTGTAAACAGCTTAGGTTCTCTAGTCCACTTATGGTTGCAATGTTCAACTTTTCTACTTCTTTTGAAACGGAAGTACAGTTAAAAAACCCAACTGAAAGGATTTTGCATGATTACGCATGACTCAAAAACAACAACAGTGTGTAAACGAAAAGAGGACCTTGCTGTGAGTTCCTATTCAAGCTTGCACGCTAGGCACATTTGTTAGATAGGTGTGGGAACAAATAGGCAAAGTGTTTTGTAGCAGCTGTGACAGAGACATTCCTTCTCTGATACTGTTAAACATGGGAGCCCTTGATCCCTACTGTTTGGCCAACGGCAAGGCGTGAGAGACGATAAGACCCAGAGCTGAGCTTTTAATGGTTACTTGTTAGTGCCTTATTACCATCTCAGAAATCACGCCTACATTATGGGAATATCATAATTCTTTATTAAAAAAAAATTAAGCTCCACTTTGTCAGTGTCTTTGACATTATTTGTGCAGAAGTTTTCAGGTTGTGAGAGTTATTAGTACCGACATCATCCTGGCGTAAATAAGTGTATTTTACTAAGTAGAAATAACTGCAACTGGTTTCCAGTGTTAACACAAACTACTTGTTGGGGTGCTTAAAAGACTTGGCAGCCTCTATCTTGTCCTTCCTCGTAATTCAGTTTAGATAGCGTGTAATAATAGACTGAGCACCACAAACATCAACGTTTTCCTTGTTCCATAACAGTGAAGCTTTGCATCAAAAGGTCAATGCAATGTAATCTCGATGCGGAATTAATTGGTACAACGCTCTGCCGGGCTGCCTTAGACGGTTTCTAGCGGTTTCTACAACAGCATCTCTCCCTGGAGGTCTTTTCAAGATGAAGTGTCGTGGCATTTCCTCTGCTGGTGGGAGGTTTCCAGGCTGCCCAGATCTACAGGGCCGAGGGAGTAGCAGGCTGGCACCCAGTCAGAAACAACCCCCCCTCCTCCTATTAGCTTGGCACATTTCAGTTTCGGATTTGTTGTTACGGCTTCAGGGAAACTGTACTCAATGATTCTTTCAGTTTTGTTTCCTTGGCTTCGCGCCTCGCCCCAGAACCTGAACCTGTTTGTGCGGTCGGTCCAGGTGTTTGGGTCTGCTAGACCAGGATCCCATCCTCGGGTGCTTGGATGCCCAGCATTTGGACAGCAGAGTGTCAGACAGGGTTGCCTATCAACGAAAGGGTGGTTTCATACATTTCAAAGCAGAATGGCAGTTGAGTGGTGGATGTGCAAAGGTTTGTTGACCCTATGGGAACAAAGGTCAGTTTTGACACGGGGAAGTCCTGATAATACCACACTCTAAGTTCTAAAGAGATTTGGTAGGGTCAATGTGTTAAAACTAAAAACTCTGATGTAAGGCTGTGGTAGGGCATCTGAAAAAGCTTCGACTGTAAAAAAAAAAAAAAAAATCCATCTTGAGATTCCTCTAAAAAGCACCGACAGTTGACATTGGAGTATGATCTCTTGTCTATGTGATAGTGTCAGCTTGCTTTTAGCTGATGACAGCCTCCGCTTGTGGTCCATTAGAAAGCCCTGGATAGACAAATACTGACCACCCGCCATTACCTTGTTTACCTATCAGTCCTCTGCCTAGTCATTGTGCTCTATCACCAACTCATTAAGAAGGTCAACATCTCCCATCTCTCTCAATGTGGGCTACTAAGTTGGTGCCACAGAGGCTAAGTAAGTGCCAGTTGACTTTGTGACCAGCTGTGTTCCTGGCCACAGCAGAGGTAGAGCTTTGGTTGGTCTGTGCAGGGCTGGCAGGAGTTAGGAGTGTAATCTCCTTAGTTTGGCATGTCAGTGCTCTGACCTCAGGCCGTCATCCTTGTTGCTGTCAGGGCTGAGAGCAGGAGGAGGAGGAGGATGGAGAGGAGGGTTTTCGCCCACAGGGACACCGCCAGGTTTGTCCTTGAGGAGGGACCGGTCAAAACGACCGCTGATCACACACACACTCACACCATGTTGCTCAGACCGTGTTCCTCCCACACACATCGCCTGCATGTGTCTCTTAACGTGAAGGATATGACAGGATACAGAAGGATTTGATGAAGCTCTGCCACGGGCTTGAGGCAGCAGAGATTTCCCAGGAAACAAAATCACTCTGTTGAGGGGGGGGACGGGGACGGGGGGGGCGACGACTTAGACTCAACTGCCTGCGCAGGAGGTCCTCAGTCAACTCTAAAACATCTTTGTTTAAGAACACCACAATGTTCAAGACCAGCCATATATGAAATAGCGGCACTATTTTCACATAACGTGCTACAATAACAGTCGAGCTAAAACCTTTGCCGCATCTGTGTTTTCAATTCTCTGAATCCTCTCTGTGTCCGGTCTGGAGCAGAAGCTGAATCGACGGGCGCTTCTTTCATCCACCTGCCTGTACGGGGACGGGTTAGACCCTTCCTGTGGAGTTAGTGTTAGTTCAGCTCAGTGGTAGAGAGGGCTGACTGGATAGCCTTGGCGACTTTCGTCTCAGTTTTAGTCTTGGGGGACTGAAGTGGCGGAGCTGGAGAGATCCATGGGTGGACTTCTGCATAGCCACAGGCGTCTTCTTCTGCTCTGTTTGCCATCAGACCGCTGTGCTCCACCAGATGAGAACTGCACTGTTCCCTAGCCAGTCATTACATCGTCCGTCCATCCGTGGGCAGGAAGCGGAGCAGCTGCCTCAGTTGGCCCCTGCTTGCTTCTACTCTACTTGACTCTACTCTTCTGTACTCTGCTCGTCTGTACTCTATTGTACTCTACTCTGTTCAGAAGTGCTCCATGGGCTTCATAGAGGGGGTGAAGGGCAGTGCTGGAGCCTGTCGTTGTCAGTCAAGCCACGTCTTCCCATCTCAGTCAGCCCTTGGTTGTCTGTAAGTTCTCATTAGACCTCCTGTGTACCCAGGTAGTGGTCAATTCCAGAGCCGGTAGACTTCCTCACTTCCTATCAGGTCCACAGAGGCCACACAGCAGAGTGTGTTAACATTTGCCTTATCTTTTCCGCTCGCTGTGGCACTGGGGTGATATTTGAAGCTGGAGAATGAAAGGTGAGAATGTGGCCCTTTTTTTTTTAAGTGTTCCTTGCTGGCTTTAGAGCTGCCTCTCCTGCTCTCTCTCTCTCTCTCTTTCTCCCCCATCAGCAAACGTAAACAGCCGTTATTGGCTGCAGTAAATGAGTCAGGCAGTTTCAAGGGCACCCACAGCCGTCTCCTGTGGCCTGTCCCACTCTCCTCTACGTTCATCTCTCTTTCTCTCTCCCCCTATTTCTCTCTCATGTTTACGGCCCTCTTTTCTTGCCTGTACTTTTTTGTCCTCGCCCCCTCTCTCTCTCTCTCTCTCTCTCTCTCTCTCTCTCTCTCTCTCTCTCTCTCTCTCTATACCTCCATCTCTTCCTCCCTCGCTCTCTCTCTATACCTCCATCTCTTCCTCCCTCGCTCTTTCTCCCTCTGCCTCTCTTTTTCTCTCTCCCTATACCTCCTTCTCTTTCTCCCTCTCTGCCTCTCTTTCTCTCTGCCTCTCTCCCCCTTCCCTTGGCCTCTCTCTCCTCATGCCTCTCTCTTAATCTTCTCCTCATTCCCTTGGTATGTGCTTTATTAAATGTCAGGGCTTGCTCTCGTTAACTAATTCTTTAGAGAGGTGGTTCCCAGAGTTAGGCCTTTCCTTTCTTCTTCCTCTTCTTCTCCCTGCCTCTCCCTCCTGTCGATGCTAACCAGGCTGGTGTGTGGCGTGGCCCGGACGCCGCCTGCGTTCAGGTGGAATCAAGCCACGGGGAGAGGCAGAGCAGTCGGGTTCAGTTAAGCCGGCAGCACAGACGCTCAGCAAGGTCCTCCTGGGACTGGGAGAGCTGTTCTGACTGGGAGAGCTGTTCTGAGAGGGAGAGCTGTTCTGACTGGGAGAGCTGTTCTGAGAGGGAGAGCTGTTCTGCCTGGGAGAGCTGTTCTGACTGGGAGAGCTGTTCTGACTGGGAGAGCTGTTCTGACTGGGAGAGCGGTTCTGATAGGGAGAGCTGTTCTGACTGGGAGAGCTGTTCTGAGAGGGAGAGCTGTTCTGCCTGGGAGAGCTGTTCTGAGAGGGAGAGCTGTTCTGCCTGGGTGAGCTGTTCTGACTGGGAGAACTGTTCTGACTGGGAGAGCTGTTCTGATAGGGAGAGCTGTTCTGACTGGGAGAGCTGTTCTGATAGGGAGAGCTGTTCTGACTGGGAGAGCTGTTATGCTAACCAGGCCTGCCTACTCAGCCCTCCTTGCTTGATCAAAACACGACCAAAGAAACCTTCTGGCAGCCATTAAAACGTACTTGAAACAGGTTTACCACATGACAAGTACTCAATTGTGTTCGGAAGGAATTTGCTCTAATTTCCTTCCAGCGTGCCAGTGCAGTGATTACAGCCCATTCAGATCTCACCTAGCTCACATGAATGTGCAGGTGTGTCTGTCAGAACCCTGGCTGGGCTTCTGCAGCCATGGTTTTGGTTCTTCTTGTTTTTCCTCTGAAGAACTCGTGGCGAAGGGTTGGACTGAAACCTCTTTCTCGTGGCTGTGTTTACTGACTGCTGGGCAAACATCCCTTTTCTTCCTCCCGGCAGGCTTTGTTCCTCAGGCCTGTGTGTTCCTGGGCTGTGAAACAGGTCTGCAGGATGACACAGCTAACATGAGCGTGGACCCTGCAGCAGAGATACGGCAGGGTCACGGGTTTGATGTAGCGTGACATAGTATACAATACCTTCTCAGATCAGTACTAAAGGTGTGACTCTGTTTCGCCGTGGACTGGGTGCTGTGTGTGTGGGTTCTGTGTGTGTAGGAACTGGTATGACAGGAGAGGAGAATGCCTCTGAGCAGGAAGGGTGGCTATGAAAGATGTTTTGTATGTATCTTGTGTTTGATCTTGAGGCTTTATGTAGCCATCCTACGTAGCCTAGCTCGAGTGTTGAAAAGGAGTGTGTGTGCACTGTGTGTACTGTGTGTGTGTGTGTGTGTGTGTACTGTGTGTATGTGTACTGCATTTGTGTGTAGCGATGGACATCCCTGGACCCTCTGCCCCACCCTATCCCGGGATTGTGAGCAGTGCGTTCCTGATTATCTTGGGAATTAAAGCAGATTACAGGCCATTGTTAAAAGGCCGGGGCCGGGCTGGGCCGTAATCTGCTGTAATTCCCTGTGTCTGTGATTAGCTGCAGATGATTGAATTAGACGTGCTGTTGATATGAGGTCCTCATTAACACTACACTCCGCTGAGGCACACATAATCCAGGACTTCCTGCCACTGGGGTCACTGTCAGAGATAGACCCCTGGCAAGACAGGTTGTGGGGCTCACAGTATCTACAAGATGGACCGCTGCCTGCAAGCCTGCCTGCAAGCCTTTGATTCCAATGTAAAAAAATAATATATATAACATCAATATTCCGATACAGTATCAATGTTTTGGGGGACAATAACCAAGTGAATGCAACATAGTTTATATTGCCTGAAATATATTGAAATATAGGAGGCCATGTCAAAAGGCCCAGTGTGGATCAACTGTTTTTCAATAACAGGCTGAAACTGAGTTGTTACTGCAGCTAGCTACAATTGATATATTTAACTGTCCTTCTTAAAGGTCTCCATGATGGGGCTGCAGCAGGCCCCCTTTTGTTTACAGTCTCTCTCTCAGGTATCTCTCTGTTGGGGACGAGGAGAGGAGAGGTGATGAGGAAAGAAGGAGAGATGAGGATTGGGGCGGAGAAAAGGAGTCGAATGAGAGGAGGAAAAGAAAGGAGACGAGAGGAGGAGAGACGAGGATTGGGGAGGAGAAAGAAGGAGAAAGAAGGAGAGGAGGACACGAAAGGAGAGGAGAGGAGATGAGGATTGGGGAGGAGAAAGGAGGAGAGGGGAGGTGTGGAGAGCAGAGTCAGGGCATGGCTCTCAGGCTGGTGCAGGTGTAGGGGGGAATTCCCGCCTGATGGCTATGGTGTCACATGGACTCCAGTAGGCTATGTAATGTATGTGATGATCCTTACCTCAGGGGAGTAGGGTATGTGTCTGTGTGTGTCCGTGTGTGAGAGAGAGGGGGAGGGGAGAGGGAGAGGGAGGATGCGTGCGGACCACTCATTTAAGTGGGTCAAATATAAATGCTGCCAAGCAATTAAATGGCAGCTCTACAGACAGACATCAGATCACAGCTGGGTCCAGCTCATTCTGGCCACAGAGCAAGAAGACAGTTCTGTCAACATGAACAACAAGCTTGTCGGATGTTGATTCTTATTGGACACTGGCATCCAGACACCCAAACAGTACACGAACAGAATTGCGTCACAACATACTGGCCATTAGTGGGTTTCCTAATCCGAAGAAGTGGCCTTTTTCCCCCAGAGAGGGCATGGTTAGCCTCTGTATTTAGGTTTCTTAGGAGGCCATATCCCCTTTTTCAGGGATATCTGGTTTTATCCCACACACAGCCAACACTGAACTGTTTACATCGCTGGAACAGATGTAGAGCCATGTTTTTGGGAGCCTCCGTTGGTGAACAGCGGAGCATTCAATGTTTTTTGTATGACTCGGTGGAACAGGATGTCCAAATATAGCCTGTATTAATAATGGCCCTTTCATCAGAAATAATTAGAAAGCTGATTTATGGCCACTGCTGAAGTAGGACTTGTTAGAGGGTTACGTAATGTCAAAAAGCACAAAGCTGTGTGTGTGTGTGTGTGTGTAATAGTCCTAATCAAGCAGACCATAGATGATGTATCCCCCCCTCCCAGATGAGGCCCAGCCCCTCCCTGGGTGATTGATACCTTGTCAGGAGGCCTCGCTCCACAGATCTCTGGAACGGCTTCTATGAGCAGCATGGTCATGTAAGCACCGCTGCAGATTGAATAGGTGGGATAGGATTAGGTCAAGCTCCTCCATGCATTACAGTGGTCCAGTCAGCAGAGAGTCTGGGTGTCAGCTCTCAACAGGATCCCAATACTGGGAGGCAGACTGCTCGTAGTTCAAGCAGCAGGACATGCTGTCATGTGCCAGGGCCCCAGACCTCCAGTCCTCTGCCAACTGCACATGTACACACACACACAAACACACAGGGTCCCTGTGATCTGTAGCCCTGACAGCATCGGTGTCCTGAGAGGTTGACTAATGTTCCTCTCCTCTCTCCCTCCCAACATCCCTCGCCTCTCCTCTCTCTCCCAACATCCCTCGCCTCTCCTCTCTCTCTCCCAACATCCCTCGCCTCTCCTCTCTCTCTCCCAACATCCCTCGCCTGTCCTCTCTCTCTCCCAACATCCCTCGCCTCTCCTCTCTCTCTCCCAACATCCCTCGCCTCTCCTCTCTCCCTCCCAACATCCCTCGCCTCTCCTCTCTCTCTCCCAACATCCCTCGCCTCTCCTCTCTCCCTCCCAACATCCCTCGCCTCTCCTCTCTCTCTCCCAACATCCCTCGCCTCTCCTCTCTCCCTCCCAACATCCCTCGCCTCTCATCTCTCCCTCCCAACATCCCTCGCCTCTCCTCTCTCCCAACATCCCTCGCCTCTCCTCTCTCCCAACATCCCTCGCCTCTCCTCTCTCCCCCCGGGCCTAGCCCCTCCCTAGCATCTATCACAAGGCTGGCCAGCGCTACTCTTCTGTAAAAGATGTGTTAGTCCTTTAACTTAAAAATAGATCCATAAACAAATACAAACATTTGGATTAAAGTATAAAGAAATCCCAGAAGATTTGATAAAAACCCTGAATATTATTCTAACCTCAAATCGAGTATGTTTTGTTAAATGACTAATTTAATCACAATCCCTCCGCCAAAGATAGCTTCCACTAAATCCCGTGTTTGTTGTAGTCGGAGAGAGTAAAGGGTGGATTTGCATGCAGAATGTCCCGGTGCTCTGCTGGAAGTGGAGCAGGCTCACAACATTCATCATTTACATGACGTGCCCTACATTCTCCTCGCTGGAGGAAGACTTCCAGGATCACCACCACTGCTCTCCTCAGAAGGAGTTTTTTTACTTTTCTTCTCTCCTCCCCCCCCTATCTTCTTGCGACCCCATTTTTGGTGGACGTTCTCCATGTTCCCTCCATCCATCATGTGTCTCAGATTGTACAACCTAGCTCCTCTCTTCTCCGTTCTGGACTACAGAGTTGAGATGCAGCCGCTGCGCAGTGACTCCTCAGACTGTTGTCCATGATGGAGAGGAGACGAGTGAGGCTGTACAGAGTTGAGATGCAGCCATGCTGCTGCAGCTCTGTGACTGCTGAGAGCAGCCAGCCTCCTCTCCTCAGGGTCTGCAGGCTGTAGAGCTGCAGGCTGTGCTGACGGTGGAGGAAAGCCAGGGCCAGCCAGGGGAGGCAGCTTGAGCCCAATTTGATGTCTCAGACCCATTTTTTTTTCTTTTCTTGTCCTGACACAGCTTTTTTTGTTGACTGTGAGTTGTTATTTATTAAGTTTATACCGTGTGTGGGTCCTGAGGGAAGTGGGAAGCTGCATTGGGGGCCAGGAGACTCATGATAGAGCTGGCACACTTGGCTCTGAGGTTATTATAGTTTAACAGCACTATTTGGCCAGTTTCTACTATACACTTTAGTTTGTCCAAAAGTGACACACCCTTTCCTTTTAATATTCTAACCAATTTCGTACCTGTTAATGGTTCATCATGCAACAAGGAAAAATACCTGAAAGCGTATTCATGGCACTAATTGACTTTTCTTTGGAACAGTGAGTCAAGGACCCAGAAATCCACAGAACATTCCTTCCATCCTACGTGTAAGGGCGGTTAGCTGAGTTCACTGTAATGAACAATCCAGCTTTCTAATACTGAAACTGATGGCGTGTGTGCCAGTGCTGGATGCTCTCATCAAATCATTGTCACCAGCCTGCCATCCTGTGCCTGGGACATGGGCTATGTGTGTCACTGAGTGCTGCAACGGCAGGGTCATGCTGTGTGAGGGAAGATCCTGCTGTGTCATGTGGTGCTCCTAGCCTCCAGATGCTATAGGTTGTCATGACAGCATGCTAGGATGGCTAGCATACAGCCATTGTGGTAGCATGCTAGGCTAGCTAACTAATACTGTGTGCCACTGGTCCTCATGTTATCATGGTAACATGCTAGGCTAGCTAACTAATACTGTGTGTCACTGGTCCTCATGTTATCATGGTAGCATGCTAGGCTAGCTAGCTTGCAGCTACCGCCTCACTGCTCCTCATATCTTATTATGACAATCTGCTGACTGGCCTGGCAGGGCTGTGCAGGTCCCAGACAGTACTTCACCACGGCTGTAGCATCCAGCTAGCCAGAACCAGACTACAAACTGCTCTGGATGTGGAGGCCATGTTTGGGAAGCCAGTGTAAAAAGGCCTCTGGCAGTGCTGCGGTAGCTAGCTAGGTGCATCCCTCTCCTACGATGATGGGTCACTTCTCTTAGACCTTTTGTTTATGAACTAGGTAGTCAACACGATGACATCATGGTATCTGTTAACCACTGGGTTTCTACTCTTTTACTGTCTACGTAACAGATCGTTTTTTCTCAGGTTAACAGGGACTGTAACAGTCTTTCTGGGTCAGAATGGGCAGAAGAAATCAATATTTGTCAGTTTGAAACACTACTGTGTATAAATGATAATGGTGCAAACAGCAGTGCGTGCTTGTGTGTGTACAGGCTTTGTGTGTTTTCCTACTTGGCAACCCAAAGCTGATCAACTGTGAATCATACTGTCGTTACCCTTGTGACGCATCTGCGGCATAGGTCTGAGATGTGTGTGTGTGAGTGTGAGAAACCGACCCTTCCCTTTGCTGTCCTATTTGTTGTGATTTACACAGCAAGGCCAAGGGACCGGCTGTGTGGGGATGTGTGTGTGTGTGTGTGTGTACTGGGCTCTGGCTGTCCTCTCAGCTCCTGCCAGTGTTTACTCTCCTCTTCTGCAGACTGAAGGAGTCACGACCCGGCCCTGCCTCCAACGTGCTGCACCATGTCATCATTTGGGGGGGGGGGGGCTGTTTCAGATGGTGGAGCTCATCTGGACACCTGTCAGGGTTGCAAATGTTGAATAACTATAATACGGTCAACAAAGGGAGCAACTCTATTTTACATTTTTACATGAGCCTATGTTAAAGAAAAGAGTGAAAAGGAGTTGTATGCACTGATTGTAGGTTGTACGCACAATAGCAACCTCATAATACTAACTGCAGGCTTTGGCAACTTACAATTTACAAATTGGTCTTATTTTCGCAGACTTTTTCATCCAAAGTGGACATTTTTACATTTACAGTAGTAAGTGGTAATCAGGTAATCAAGGACCAGAATGGCAGGATTCAGGTTTGGCAGGTACTTCAAGAAGTAATGTACACTTAAGTGCAGCTTTCTTGAAAGTTCTCTTTGACATCAGTGAATAGGAATGAAATCAGAGGAAACCATTCTTCGGCGTTGCAGAGTGAATCAGCATTCTGAGAACAGCTCCATCATTCACACTCTGACTCTGCCTCTTGTTTTGTTCGTGTTCTTCAACAGGGTTTCCAGTTTGAAGCCAATAACCATCTTGAAGTTAGCTAGCTGATTTAATTAATTCAGCCCCCAGCTGTGTTGGAAGTTGGAGGAATTTAAAGTCCCTTGTGTGTGTTTAAGAAATGACATTTTTGGAGATGTTGTACCCTGGAGCTGCGAGCATGCGGGATGTAGGGAGGGAGTGGAAAATAAAAGAAGACACGTTAAAATGAGTTTTAGATTTATAGCCGTCTAGCTTTGACCCTGTACCCTGCAGCAAGGCATCCTGGGAAAATGTCATGTCCTGTTTTGGTTGGCCAGCTGAGATGGGCTGGAGAGCTGCAGTCACAGATCACCAACATGAACGCACACACACACACCTCGTGGAGGATGAGACAAAAAAAAAGCAAGTCCGCCCACACGCAATTGGTCATAAGGTTGTTCTTGACGTCTGTGTGTTGTTGAGGGATGTGAAACCATTGGATCAGCATGCAGTCTCACGCTGTCTGACTGAGATTCATGTCACACCTCCTTGTGTCCCTGGGAACATTCAAATGAATGTTTTATGTCTTTTTCAACCAATTACGACATTCAGGCTTTCTGGCTCATTTACAAGCAAAAATAACTGGTCGTTAAGACAAATGTTGCATTCCAGTGCCTTGATGGATAACAGTGCTTTAGGTATTGTTCTATGCTGCTCAGTCTATTTTTTACCCAAGCATCTCTGCTGAGGAAATGTGTGGGCTGAGCTGTCGTCGTGCGGCCCTGGTGCTGGTCGGCACCAGAGGCCTGTTTGTGTGCCTTCACGAGGAGGGAAAGACGAAACCAGAGAAAGACGAGAGGAGAAGGACACCTCTGGGGTTTTTCTTCCGGAAACCTTAGACTCTCTTTCTCTCCGTTTTGACTTCATTACTCCCTCATCCGTTTCTGGGTGCTCCTGACCCAGGGGCCCGGCCGGGATGCTGGAAGGGCAGAGCCGAACAGGCATGCAGACCCTCTCATTTCCATCCTCCTAGATCCATCCTCCATCCTGTGTGTTTCCGAGATTTGGTTTTGGCGAGGCGAGCTCCTCGATTGATCCATTCTGAAAGGCTTCGAAAGGGAGGAGGTGAGAGAGGAGAGACCCGAGTCTCCCTCTGAGCCGGCAGCAGGGGTCTGAATATGACCTTCGCGTGCACTTGAGATCGGCAGCAATCAGTTTGTTTCTTCACAACAAGTGAGAGGAACAAAAGGGGAGGAGGAGAGCTGCTCTAGTCCAGTCCTTTGACAAAGTCATGGACTAAATCCAGAGTCAGTCATATTTGATGAGATGTCGTGTTGCAGTACAGTTGCTTACGTGTGTGTGTGCGTGTGGTTGCAGAGGGAGATGAAGGAACAGCTGGCCACTCTGCAGGACAGTGAGAAGGGACACACTGAAGCCCTGCAGCTTCTCCAGAGACAACTCACAGAGACCAAGGTAGGTACACACACACACAACTCCAATTAAATGAATAATGAGTTCCTCTCTATCGTACTCTCGTTTTTTATTTATTTGTAATCTCTGTGTGTTGTTGCCTCTCTATCTCCCACCCACCCACTCACATACACACTCACACACACACAGTCCAGTCACTGTTTGGACTGACAGTGAATGTCCAACGAGCAGATCGGTTTATTGAGCAGCTCTTTAATCTTGACACCTTGTTTTAATCAGCCCAGCGAGAGCATCTAGTCAATATCAGCTTTTTCCCCCCCAGCTCTCTGCTCTCGCTCTCTCGCTCTCTCGCTCTCTCTCTCTCTCTCTGTCTCTCTGTCTCTCTCTATGCCTTCATTCTCTGCTCTCTGCTCATCTCTACCTCTTTACCTCTCTCTATGCTCTGCTATCTGCCCTCTCTCTCTCACACAGACACTGTGTGTGAGTGTTTCTCTCTTCTTAGCAGTAAGTCTCCTAAGTATTCTGTGCTATTGGGAAGGAGGGGGAGCTGCCTGCCTGTATTAGTCATCCTGGAGCAGGTGCAGTGCAGCCAGTCTTCCTCCTCCTGCTGTCGTCTACACACAGTAGCATGGCCATCCCTCCTCCTCCATACACCTGACTGCATGGACAGCAGCGTGTTCAGGACCTCCAGTGTCGTTTAGAAGGAGCCCTTTCGCCTTCCCCCGCCTGCCTGCCATCGTCTTTAGCTGCCCGTCTGCCAGCTGTAGGTATTCTGCCCCCCGCCCCCCCCCCCCCTCCTTCCCTGCCTGCCCCAAACACCCTGCCCCACCCCCTACAGGCTCAATATACTGCAGTCCGTCTCATTAGGTTTGCATCCATTTGTGCAAAGTGCAACTGCCTGGAAGAGGGGCTGGTATAGTGCGAGCACATTGATCCTCCGGCCCATCTCCACTGCGTTTGTTTTGATGTCGGTAACACGTCTTTATCAGCCTCACTGTTGCTGTATGATGAAGATGAACCACTGAATAGAGCTCAACCCCTTCTAGGTTAGGGTAGTGAGCTAGCCTTTCAGATCGCCACACCAGTCTGTTGGTCATCCAATCAGCCAGCCTGTCACCCAGCCGGTCAACCAATTACAACTTCCGACCTCGTGTCCAGCCCTCCTCACACTGTCACCAGGTGGGCAATGGTAGACAGGAAGCCAGGCAGGCAGCCCACCTTGATAAATGTGAGCCCACTCCCACACACAGAGGACCTCTAGGGGAGATAAATGATCTTAATAGGCTTTCAGCTCCCACTGCTCCAGAGAATCCCTGCCCTGGCCAGGAGATCTGAGGCTGGGCTGTTTGATGGAGATTGATGGAGTTCAAGCAATGAGTAATAAAGTCTATATCTGGCCACCATGGCTCCTGTTTCTCATCATCATCCTCCTACTTAACCTCCTCCTCCTGGTTCCTGTTCCTATGTGCTGAGGAGGAGGAGAAAACTGACATGTTATCCAGGGGAAGAGAATGTTTCTCCAGTACAGTGAGAGAAACTGCAGAGGCAGAGGGACAGAGCCATGGAGACAGTTCTACAGACAGAGGCTGTCTTGGCCTGTAGTGGTTGCCCCAGGGCTCATCCAATCTCCTTCTTCGATCTCTGACTGACAAGGGTTCTGCCTGGGTTCTGCCTGGATTTTTCCCGGGTTCTGGTTTCAACTACATTGCTTCCTTTCTGCAGCACTCTTTCTCTCCCTCTCTGTCTCTATCTCTCCCTCCCTGTTCCTCCCTGTCTCCCTCCCTGTCTCCCTCCCTGTCTCTCTCTCCATCCCTCCTTCTCTCTCTCTCATCCCTCCTCCCTCTCTCTCTCTCTCTCTCTCTCTCTCTATCTCTCTCTCTCTCTCCACCCTTCCCTCTCTCTGTCTCTGTTTCCCTCCAGCTCTCCACTGTCCTCTCTGTCTAATAGCCCTAGTTTATCTGCCTGTCCGCCAGTCTGCTTTACACAGCGGGCCCGTTCTCACTTGACCTTGGTAGGGTGAGAACGGTCATTAGAGTCTTTCTCTAATGACAAACTCACTGCTCATGTCCTTCTCTACCTGAACAACCACCTCCTACAGACAACACCAAGTCCAACTCTTTCCTCCATCCAGCCTCAATCAAGCGACGAGTTCAAACAACTCTATTGACTTCCTATATCCAGTCTCTATTTGACAACATTCTAATCGCAATCTGAAGAACATCTATGTAAACGCTGTTTTCCCTTCTTCTTTGATCAACCTTTACTGAACAAGATTCGCTATCTAACCACCATCTACCAGCAGAGTCAGTGGAAATGACTATCAAGCTGTCTGCTGTGCCTTTAGAGGATAGCACAGCGGGAAAGCATTTGTTTTTCTTTGAAGCGTATCAGGGCACATGTTGAACCCAACTCGAATACATAAATTCACATTTACATAATAGTTAAGCACTTTGTATCCTCTGGGGATGTTGACTCTTGTACAATTAAGTGTGTCAATTTGGGCAAACAGAAACACCTGTTTAAAAAAAAAAAAAAAAAAAGCGTCAAGTAGTTTCCTCAGCGTAATGAAAACAGGAAACCCCTTAACCTGTGCTTTGAGCTGTCCTCGTTTGAAGCCTCATTTCCAAATCCCGTGTGCCCTATTTCCCTGTGTCTCCTGTGTTCCAGTCCTCGGCCAAGGGCCTGCGCGCCACCATCGGCGAGGCGTTCGAGCGCCTCCAGCGGTTCCTGCGCGAGCGCCAGAAGAGCATGCTGGAGGAGCTGGAGACGGACACGGCGCGCACGCTCGCCGACATCGAGCGCAAGATCCAGCGCTACAGCCAGCAGCTGCGCGACGTCAAGGAGGGCGTCCAGATCCTGCAGGAGCGCCTCAACGAGACGGGACGCCACGACTTCCTGGAGGGCGTGGCCCTCACCTCCGAGAGGTGCTCCGCTTACTCTCTGCTCGCTTCCGCTGCTCTGGGACCAGCCCTCTGCCCCAGTCACAAGCCTTCGTAAGATGGTTGCACTGAGGTTACAGTCAGTCCCGCTCTGGGCGGGAAGAGCAGGCTCCCCGCTCCGCCCTTTCCCCCGAAACGGCTTTTCGACTCGAGGCGCGTTTCGATTTCGTAATAACGTCCACGGCGCCACGGGCGGCCGCGACCGATTGGGTTGATCTGACCGGAAGAGCCGTATCAAGCGCACCCCCGGGGGTGCCTCGGGGAAAGAGGGCGGGAATGCTTTTCCTGCCGCAGTGTGGATGTGTTTTGGTACGACGCCTCTGATGTCGCGTGAACTGCTCGTGTGGTCAGACGGCTGTCTGGGAGGAGGAAGAGAGTTGCACAGCAGACCTCCCTCAGGCCCTGCGCAGATGTTCTCTGATTCGGGCCAATTTAAACGGCTCTTTAGTCTTAATCTGGAAGACGGGGGCTCGAGGGGGTGGGTGGATGGACTTGAGAGGTTTTATAGGAGGTTGGCAGGTACAGTGAAGTAGCTTCAGAGAGGAGCTTTATTGAAGGTGGGCGTCCATTAATTAAAGTGTGTGTGTGTGAGGGGAGTGGGGGTGGATAGTATAGTACATACATTTACTGCTTTAGGTGAACCGTCAGTTCAGTGGGTTGTGGCCGGAGAACGAGGGGATAAACACAGGGATGGATGCACGGTAGGTTCTAGACCTCTGGAGCTCCGGGGATCAGAAACATGTAGGTGGAGGCAGGCTGTCCGGGAGGGTCTCGACAGGGTTGCTGTTCCAGCTCTGTTACTTCCTCACAGATACTACTGGGAAGCCGTCTCTGACTACGTGGGAAGCATGAATAGTTTTGCTGCATGACTTGGCCCTTTTGTTTTTGGTTTGATAACTGTGTTCTCGTCTTTGCTTTACGTCTCTTGACGCTGCTTTAGTTCCTAGTTCAGAATGGTTCCTCAGCGCTTCGTCGCACTCCTATAACTTGTCCTCCCTCCTCTCGCTCCCCCTCTCCCTCCTCCACCTCCGTCACTCCCCCTCATCCACCTTTTCTCACATCTCTTCCTCCCCTCACTTCTCCTCTCACGTCCTTACACACCCCTCCCTCCTCCTCCTTCTACACCTCCTCCTTCTCCCCTCCTCTTCCTCCCTGAACCCAGCTCTCCACCTGAAAGGGAGGACAGTTGTTTGTGTGCATGCCGGTGGGTATCATGGAGGCGGATACGGTGTCTGGTGTCTGTGGTTGATCCTGTAACGGCATCAGTGCTGAGCCAGGCAGTGATCCCCTGCTCAGTGCGGCGTGACGGCTGGTCCGGCGGCTGGTCCGGCAGGTGCTCAGCTGCTGTGTGTGTCTCCTTGCAGGATCAAGGGGAAGATCCACGAGACCAACCTGACCTACGAAGACTTCCCCACGTCCAAGTACATGGGACCTCTCCAGTACACCATCTGGAAGTCTCTCTTCCAAGACATCTCGCCAGGTAAAGGGGGAGGGCATCAAGACGGTGTTGGTTGGAATTCCTGCTCCGCATCGAGCCACGTGGGTGGGGTTTGCGCTTGTGGGGTTGGGTGTTTTACGGCGAACGGGCAACTGAGGCATGCCCAGTGCATCGAATTGCTCTCAATTATTGTTGGAACAGCCACAGTCCTGCACTACCTTCTCTGTTAATTTGCTCTCTCCCTCGGTGTGGCACCTGGTGACGAGGATGGAATGTGCCGATTTAGGGCCTTGGGAGGAAAATCTCTGCGTGATGAAACAGTGCAGGCGGGCTTATTCTAATTCTGCTGTATTAACATAGCAGGCGGCCAGTGTGAGCTCCCGCTCCTGTTTACGGCTCCCTGTTCGTGGGGGCCGGAGGGCTGAGATGCCCTTCTCTGTGACGGGAGGAGAGCTGATGAACATCTCTCTCTCTCCCGCTCTCTCTCCCTCTCCCTCTCCCTCTCTCTCTCTCTCTCTCTCTCCCTCTCCCTCTCTCACTCTCACTCTCTCTCCCTCCCTGTCTGTCTCCCTCCCTGTCTCAGCCCATCACTCACTCTCACAGAGGCTTATTTAAAATAATGCACCCAGGAGTATTTCACTCCCTCAATCAATCCTCCCATGTTTGGGGGCTCATCTAGTTTAGGTGGGGAGGGAGGGGGAGGTTAAGGGAGGGTGGGGGGGGGGGGCTGTGCATGGTGGATTCTCTGCCTCCTCTGACTGGCTGCCAAAGGGAACAATTGGTTCTGATCCATCATCGCTGGCAGCGACGGTGACGGCACAAAGACATTCCTCTCACCATCCCTCTCTCTGCGTTTCATACTACTGCAGGATTCGAGGCAGGCAAGGTATTAATCTTCTCCCAGACCCTGGGCTTATTCAATCTACGTCTCCTCCCGCGTGCGTGCGCGTGTGCGTCATCTGTGCACGCTCGTGCAGGTACGCCGGTCGTTCGGGTGTCGGCGGGAGCGAGCGTCTGAGGTTTCCAAAGAATTGATCGCAGCACATGCTGCCCATGTCATTGTGATGTCGAGATGACATTGACCTGCGTGTTGGCCCGGCGCCAGGCTCCGTGTGTGTTTACGCTGAGGCTGAGAAGGAAGCTGCTAGTGGCCTGCACACACCGAGGAGGGAGAGATGGAGCACATTCCTCTCTCTCCCTCTCCCTCTCCCCCTCCCTCCCTCTCTCTCTCTCTCTCTCTCTCTCTCTCTCTCTCTCTCTCTCTCTCTCTCTCTCTCTCTCTCTCCCTCTCCCCCCGACCTGCAGGGCTGGGAGGGAGAGGGCACGAACAAGCAGCCATTGTTCAGGCTGGGATCAAGCCAGCCATCATGGAAATAATGAGGGTTATAGTATTTAGGTATGGGGAAGGGAGGGAGGACTGTCCTGTTCTTCCTCTAGTTAGTCACATTCTATCAGGTCTGAGAAAGAAAGTGAACTACAACACAAAGTAACTACAGTTACTTTGTGTCCTACGGTTACCTACACTTTAGATCCAGGTGCTGGTAATAAGCATTAGCCAATAGGGAACAAGGTCCTTAGGAGATGCTGTGATAATGGATATGTGTTAATAAGACTATGTAAATGTTAACGATATACTGAAGGGCTAGGTTTAGGGATAGTGTCATTGTAAGATGAGATAAGCTTACGTTAACACGTAAAGGCCAATTTATACTACTTCGTTTTATAATGTGAGATGCAGATTAACATTACAGTGTGTTGAGAAGATTTACTAGCTTACACATTTGAGTAACTAACGACCTTATTTGCGATGAACTAATGCTTCTTACCAGCACCTGGGTCTGAAGGGTTCCCTGCACAGCTTCCTGAGGTGAAGCTCAGCCCAGCCAGCTTTCCCTCTGCCCCTCTCACGGCAGGAACCTCCCCTAGGCTCAGGATTGCATACCTACACGCTAGATGGCCATTTCTTCTCTACTATCAAACTCTGGAAGAACTCTTGGAGGAACTTTTATACTTGTATATTTTACTTTGTTTCATTCATCTTTGTATGTTTTGCTTAGGGTACAAAACAACTTCAGTTTCCAAGTCTCAAGTCCCACAGCCCTGTAGGTAATGATGAGGTGGTTGAGCTCACTGAAATGTGAGCCAACTAACGTTGGGCACCTCAGGATCAGTCACCAGCCGAAAATTGGCCTTCTTTTGTCATCCGCATAGATACGAGGACACAACCTTGGCTGTCTGGAATTCTCAGCACCCATGATCTAACTGGTGTTGTCTTCGTACGGTAGCTGTGACTGTCTGGATGCAAACTGGTTTTCTCAGGGCTGTAGCTGCACCCATCTGGATACAAACGGGTGTCAGAAATTGAACTGCACCGGGGATTTTGCCGTAACCGGACTAGTTATGCTCATGATCCAAGCTCGACTTCAAAACATATTCACTGCTCAACATCTTCAAAGATAAAGTGTGTTCGGTTTTTCACCAACTGGGCTAAATCACTTGAGGAATCACTTTCAGAGCTATGATTTTGGAAGTCAGCGCATACAGTTGGCTTCATTTCCATACTTCAAGACTGGCTGGCTGGCTTTTCCAATACCTCAGCATTAAGCTCACCAGCTTGGCGTGTGGGGCAAGAAGAATGACACTGCAGTTCTAGCTCCGAAAGTGTCCTCCTGGAATTGATTTGATTGATTTATGTACTTATTTTGTATCCATTTCGGTATACAGGCTGTTTATCATCGTAACTAATGTATTACCTTATATCTACAGGAACTCAATTACCTTCATACCATAAATTCCTGTCTTCTGGTTGTGTTTGACTTTTTCCACCCCCTTTCTCTCTTCCCTCTCCCCCCCCCCCCCCCCTCCTCCCTACAGTCCCAGCCGCCCTGACCCTCGACCCCATCACCGCCCACCAGCGCCTCATCCTCTCCGACGACTGCACCATCGTCGCCTACGGTAACCTGCACCCGCAGCCCCTCCAGGACTCGCCGCGGCGGTTCGACGTGGAGGTGTCGGTGCTGGGGGCCGAGGGCTTCGGCTCGGGGGTGCACTACTGGGAGGTGATGGTGTCGGAGAAGACCCAGTGGATGATCGGCGTGGCCAACGAGAGCGTGAGCCGCAAGGGCAGCATCCAGATCCAGCCCAGCAGGGGCTTCTACTGCATCGTCATGCACGACGGCAACCAGTACAGCGCCTGCACGGAGCCCTGGACCCGCCTCAACGTCAAGAGCAAGCTGGAGAAGGTGGGCGTCTACCTGGACTACCACAAGGGCCTGCTGGTCTTCTATAACGCAGACGACATGTCCTGGCTGTACACCTACCGGGAGAAGTTCCCCGCCAAGCTCTACCCGTACTTCAGCCCCGGGCAGAGCCACGCCAACGGCAAGAACGTCCAGCCGCTGAGGATCAACACCGTGCGGCTCTGAGGCGTGGCCGGGCGACAGAGGGCCGCGTCCACGCTAGAAGTTGACTCCGGAAGGACTTACGAGTCGTGTGAGAAACGACCCAGGACCGCTACGGCGGGGCTGGGTGGTTGTTTTGAAACTGCTCTGAAAGAGTTTGAGTTCCCTCGGTCGGGTGTATGTGTTTGTTGCTCTCTGGTTCCTCGTCCCCTGCTGTGGGGCTGGGGAGTTCTTCTGTGGGGTTTCCCTGGGACAGAGGCAGGGGCTGCGGAGGGAACCAAGAGCCCTTCAGACTAATGTGGAGCTGCTGTCGAGGAGGAGGATGAGCCTACGGGACCTCTGTGACAGGCATAGACCGGCCCACCTTGCACAGGTCTGGGGCTCCTGTTGATCCACTGCTGGTCTCCCCAGACAAGCAGACAGACAGACTCGACCTTTTGTCTCCGCTGACAGACAGACGGATGTTAGAGACTGTCTTCTGTGTCGTTGACTTGGCTGTGTGTGTGTGTGTGTGTGTAATGTGTCTTAAGGGCAGCACCTTTCCTTTGGCACAGCGAGCAGTTGAAGCCTTCTGTCTCCCTGAAAATGATGTCACAGTTATTGAATATATATGATCAAATGATTATTGTTTTATCCTCAGGATGTGTGTGTGTGTTTCGATGTCTCTGACTGATCTGTGACAGTCTGTTGTTCTGTACAACTGTGATGGTCTGTGTCACTTTTGGGTAAGGAGAATGTCACCACCCCTCTCTCCGGTCCTTGCGCCTGGGTTCTAATACATGAAACTGGAACACAGGATGTGTGCTTGATTTGTCTCAGAGTTTGCACTTCTGGGACTGTTGCATTGTTCTCATGCTACTGGGTAAAACCTATATCAAGTGCACCTGATTTATGGGCTTTGAGATGGGAGGGGAAGCGTGTGTCTAAACAGTACTCGTCAGAGCTGGTGTTTCCGCTGCTCTTCCTCGATTGGATCATGGATACTTGTGGACCTCCAGCGGTGGAACTCCACCTGTACCTGGTTCACTCTATACTGGTCATGATGGCACTCAAGAACATTCCATTCCTCTGCTCCCTCCCTTGTCCAATCGGATCTGTGTCCTCGTGTGTGTCCAATCAGAAGGAAAGGAACCGTGCAACGTGACTCATCACACCACATGAACCTCCAGATGAATCATTGTGTCGTTCGACCTGTTTTTTTATTTTTTATTATTATTCAAGAATTGCTACAAACACCAAATATGTTTGTTTGACTGCTGTAATGCCGTTCTGTAATACCAGTGTAAGTGGATAGTAAGAAGGATGGTGCTCTGCTGTCCCTGTGCCGTGAACAGGGCCGGCAATGTCGCTGCCGCAGCTGAAACATCTGTGCTTCTCTGCAGACTGACTCCTCCCAGGTGCCTCAAGTGCTCTTGTTTGTGATCCGGTGATTTTAGACGAGTACCCTGTATCCTGTGATAAGCGCAGAGAGATGGAGACAGAGTTGGGGGGGGGGGGGGAGAGAGAGAGAGAGAGAGATTGAGACAGAGTGGGAGGGAGGGAGAGAGACAGAGAGTGAGGGATTGAGACGAGTGGGAGGGAGAGAAAGAGGAAATGGGAGAGAGATAAATATAGGGCTATCCGAGCACATGCTCCTTTGGGGGTTCATTGTCAACCACCGCAAGAGTCATTCTAACAAGACAGTGAATGTGTGAGAAAAGGGAGAAAGTGGAAAGGGGAACAACAACAAAAACTATGACATAAATAAATTAAAGAATTGCACCACCGGTTCTGTCCTAATCCCCGGCCCCCTCTAACCCCTCCTCTCCTCTTTGTTGTTGTGGCTCGGTGTGTTTTTCTGTGTGTTTTTCTGTGTTGTTTCACATGAAATCCTTTTGAAGGGGCAGTGCCCTGTGATGTTGGACGTGCCAGTGTGTTCCGGTATGTGCAGTCTGAGGCCTCCGGGCAGCCTGTCTGTGGGAAGCACGACTGACTCCACAGGTCTACACCCCAGCAGGGGCTACGAGTTAGTCTGACGCCCTCCCAGAGGATCCACACAACAGCGCACATGTGTGACGCCACAAGGAAACGATCGAACAAACTGATTGTGAGCTTGACATTCCTAACAATCATCAAATTCATCATTTGTTATACACGTGTGGTTCCTCACATTCAGCTGGCTACTCGGGACCCTGCTTGTTGGTATAGCCCTGTGATGTTGGTTATATATATATATATACATAATTATATATAGCAAGAGATTATCATTTTATGTGGGTTGGTGGTGGTGGTGGGTTAGTGGTGGAACTGTAGGATTTTGAAAGATGATTGTGTGTGTGTGGACGATGGTGGCTGTGGACCCGTCACGAGTATGAAGGCACTCTGGTGTGCTTCTGCTGCTAGAGGTTCAGAACTTGTTTTAATGTACAATAAATGACTGGTGAAACCAAGGCCTGCATGTCTCTGCGTGATTGTTTCTGACACACACACAGCACGACACAAATCGCACACACTCAGCGTGATACCAATCACACACACTGCGCGCGCACACACAGCATGATACAAAAGTCCGGGCAATATTGGAACTGTACTGTATGGAAGACATGACCTGGTCTGACAAGTCGGTACCCGTTTGCCTTCCGAGTGTCTCTGAGATGAGCTGAGATGTGCCAGCCTTCTGCCAGCGCTGAAAGGCTGCGGGCTCGACTCATTCTTTGTTCTTTGTTTCTCCGTCCTGACATCAGTCATCATCTCACTCTGAGGCCTGTCTGAACGTCGCAAACTACAAGCAGGGATGAAGCATATGACGGATTGAGCCGCCTGCTTCAGCGAGACACATTCACAGCCCCCCTGCAGGAGAAGGACGCGCTGGAGAGAGGTCGTCGGTCTGGTTTAGAGAGCAACCTTCTGTTCGTTGAGGTAGGTCAGAGGTACCATGGCTGGTCACGTCAAGCTTCCCCTGTCCACGGCTTTGAACCATCCCGTCACAAACATTCGGCGATTTCCTGTCAAAAGAAACGTTGCCAGTGGGGCCATCTGATGTTTGTCTTTCACCAGGCTAGGGAGGAAAAGGTTGGCTAGGAGACAGAAGATCAATGATGCATTCATTTTTAATGAAACCTTTGTATGAAGTGAATGTGTGAAATGGAAACCAGGGCCAGAGGAGAGCGGAGTATAAAGCAAATGGGTGTTTTAGTGAGGCAGGTCTTCACAAAACCAAAACCTGTTTCTTTGCATTGATACTTTCCTGTAATGCTTCAAGACTGAAATGACTAACTGACTAATCCATTTCCTAACACTGTCTGACTAACCGTTAGATGGATACATTGGAAAACAGAACTCAGGCTTATAGGCATCCCATATCTACGTACTCTCATGCCAACATACATACATGGAACTATGGTACACATGTATACTGTCTCATCTGTACTGTAGACATCCCATTCCATTCCACACATGTACATATTTAAAGCCCCAGCAAACCACCTCAGCACATTCTACTCCCACCTCCATAATAGCATTCTGCACCACTCCATCGGAGAAAGATGGAAAAGTGAGAAAACGAATGTGGATGCTCCAGTTGTGATCCTATTACATGCATACATGCATGAGGTTACATGAATAAATATATTGACCTTGAACTAAATAAGTGATTGATTACATATTTCACGTCTGATATTTGATGTTTTTTTTTCCTCATCAAAGTACAAGCATAGATCAAATAGAAACTTTGATTAAACCTCTTCAGGAAACTTGAGATGCGGGGGGTTTGTTCCAGGAAAACTCAAGGATGTAGATGCTAGGAGTTTGTTTGTGTTGGAATATGCACCACCAAGAATCAAATTCATCCCTTTCAACAGAAGTCTTTTACTTCCTCATGCAAAAAAGTATCAATTTGAACTTTGACTTCTGACACTACTGAGTTGCATCAAGAGTCTATTTAGCTTTAATCCCTGGAGCCAGCCATCCTAAATGGTATGACGTAGATTTAAAAATATATACAGTACAATTTCATACATACAGTCAACTTTGTTGCAGGGATTGTGTTCTTTATCTACCATTAGCCATAATAAATGCCGGGCCGATTGATTGTAGTTGCATCATGTGTTCCAGATTGCCCTCAGAGCAGAGGAACTGGAGCAGAGATCAGAGCAGGCCACAGAGATAAGCGCGGATGTGAATATATTAATTTGTATGGTGCAGGCAGCAAGCAACAGCAACCTCCTTGTTCCTGTCAGTTCCCCGGGCTGACTGGAGATCAGCAACCTCTGCTGGCTACCCTGGGTGTCTGGTTCAAAGCGGCTCTTGTTCCTCTCCCTCCTGGAACAGATACCATTTCACCTCAGGTGAAAATGTGCAATAATAAACCTCTCACCAATATAACAAGACAGTTTTTTTTCAAAATCATTTCCTGGTTCCTGGGTTCCAGGTAATAGTCGACTAGGGTCCTTCAGGCAGGGGGGCTGTGAGCTTCTCATCTGGAGCCAAGTGTTGGGGGGAAAAGAGAAACTTCTGATAGACAGTACCCTCAAGGCTCACATGTGAGCCTCCCATCTGGACCCTACAGAACATGATGAGAGCGCAGCAGTGATTGTATGACATGTTTTTTACCTGGGCCCCTGTATCACCTCAGAGGTGGAATCGCTTGACAACGAGACACGTGCAGATGAAGCGTGCAGGAACATCCCACGGACATACGACGCTCACCCACCTCTGCATCGTCGAGGAGGAGGTGTTGGGGGTGCTCCGTGCCATTCTACACCTTCTTTGAGAGAGAACAGTTGCTAGTTGCTAGCGTACCTCAGGCTAACATGATGCCTGTGCCAAATGTTCCATTTGAGCCCTCTCATATTAATACAGATGATGATTCTTAGCTCCTTCGGCAGAGACGTGATGAGAACGTCATTAAAACTACCCTGTGGCAACTACAAGACATTTCCTTCATCTTGCATCATACCTTCTGTTCCTTGTGTCCTCCTGGTGCTTGTGTTTGTACACACACACACACACAACCACACACATACGGGGTATGGGTTTAGATCAGTGGCAGAGCATATGACTGTATCTGAAGAGGTTGCAGGTTCAAATCCCTGCTTTGTGTAAAAGCACCTGCTAAAAGGAATACATGATCATTGATTCACAAACACTGACTGCAGCTTCTCAACAGTTCTGACACACATCAGATCTCTTTCAGTGGTTCCCCTTCTATAACCACATCTCACTTGACGCACGAACCATATACATGATAAACCATACATGATAAAAACAATCTATTTTAGAGCAGGACCCATGGCATCTCTCCTCAGTCCTCTGAGGACGGTAAGCACACAGCCTTCCACACAGTCATGACGCCTGTGCAACTGATTTCCATCTGTTACCATCAGTCTCCTCTGCACTCTTGGTCGTCTTGCACGTTCTGATGCGGTTGAATATGTCTGTACAGGTCTGAATACTTTTGTGGTGGAGGTGGTGATCCAGCCTGTCGGCCTGTCTGTGTGCTGTGAGTTGACTCAGCCAAGCTAGCGTTCGCCTTCAGGCCGTCTCAGAGTCTAAACTGGATTCAGACGTGAACTGCATTCCCTTTATCTGTCTCCTGTTTCAGATGTATGGAATGTGTAGCCTGTCATTCCTCCACCACAGGAGTGCACAGGAGTCTCATTACAGGTGGACGTGTGTTGCCCGAGGCTCGTGTTGAGGCACAGTGCCCTCTGGTGTTGTATCGCATCAATAACCACATGGGGCAGGAACAGAATTCCCCTTTCAGTAATTGTGTGTACTTCAGTCATAAGAAAATACAGACTTTATTATTAGCTCAAATAAAAACAAATCATAGTGTCAAGAGGTGATGGCAGTATTTTTTCAATGTATTTCATTACGGTTACAGTGTCCCTCAGTGACGCGTCTCAACCTGCATTCTCAGCACATTTCAGCAGCTTTGGAAAGATTACTGTGCACACCAGAACAAGCCTGAGGAGTGAGTCGTTTGCTGTCTATTTAACTACTATTGACAGGTAGACCAGCTGTCTGTGTACATGCAATAATAATCTGATGATCCATTGCTCAGGGCTTAAATCTACCCTCCTTCCCTCCCTTCCTCCATCCACCTCTCCTCACACAGTCAAGTCCCAACACACAGTTTAGGAGCAGGAGCCCAGAAGACAACAAACTGTTCTTGCAACATGGCCTCAAAGAGTTTGGAATGTCTGGCGCAACCACGGCCCTGCCCTGGCCATGGTTTCACCCTGACCAGGGTCAGGGCTACGTGGAGTGAGACACCTCGGTCAGTGGGGTGTCCGTGCCGCCTGGCGCGGTCAGCAGAGGGCGTGCACTCCACTCCAGCATGGCCTCGACGCTGTAGACCAGCAGGATGTTAACGCTGAGGCTGAGAGGCAGCACGCCGAGAGAGAACAAACACACCAGCCCTGTCATTAACCTTGCCCTGGGGGAGGGAAAGAACTCGCCCTGCCCCCCACGCTGGCTAGCTGCTTCGTGTAACGAGGAACCGTCTGTGTCCAGGTGTGTGCGTTCCTCCACAACGGCTGGAGGAGGCATGCCTGCGTTGCCAGCTTCCTGTCCCCCGTCTGAAGGCAAACACTCCAGGCGAAAGGAGGTGGCAGAGTTTCCATGGTGACACTGAGACAGCTGCGCCGGGTTCCTTTCATTGACGCTGGGAGCGCAGCACCTGCTCTGTGTTTTTCCTGAGTCAACAAAAAACTCGGCGGCTGACGTGAGTGTCAACAGCCCAGGGTCCACAGCCTTGGACGATGGAGGTTGGACTGGTGTTTGGTCAAACTTCTGCATGTCAGCGCTGCAGCTCTCCTGTGGCGGGACTGTAGGCTGGTCGACCAGGGTAGTTTGCTTGACTTTCAGCATCAGGCCCTGGACCACCATGAGGACGATGAGGAGACCCAGGACCACCACACACCAGCAGGGCTCCCTCGGCCCAGACAGGGAGGTGAACAGGCTGGGGAGGCACAGGGGGAGGGAGCCGGTGGTCTGGATGCAGACCTCAGCCAACAGCTCCTCCGACGTCTTGCTCCACAGGGACCCATGGAGGCCAGACAGAACCCACACCAGCAGACAGCAGAGAAAGTCAGGGAGATGGGTCAGGTCCTGGTCCTTCACTGCCACACAGCCCAGACAGGTAGCATCCTTCTGTCCCACTGGGATTTCACCCCCCTCTTCCTCGTCTTCCTCCCCCTCCAGCCCCAATCCACGAAACCGTTTGGGAAAGTATAACCTCATCACCGTCTCCACAGCCACCAGAGTGATGGTGAACCCCAGCACCGCTCCGTAGGTGTGGCTGAGGAAGAGCAGGAAGCGCAGGGCGATGACATCAGCAGACACGACCAGCGGAGGAAGCCAGGGCTTGGAAATCCAGAGGACGACCAGGAAGACTAGGAGAGAAGGAAACAAACAATCAAGTAAACCACAACAAGGTAGAAGACACGAGGATGAGTTAGTGACTTGGTGAGTGAGTGAGTGAGTCACGGCGGTTGGTACTACTGACGCACAGAACAGAAAACACCGAGAGTTATGTGAAACGTTTAGGGGACCTACTGGTGACAGCAATGTCGGTGAAGATGAGCAGACAACAACAGCAGAAGCTCATAGGGCTGCGACAGGCTGAGACCGCGGGGAGGCAGAGGAGACTGCAGGCCAGTTTACACACACAAAGGAGAGCGGCTCCCTCCAGTACGCCATCCATGGCTGGGACAGAACACAGCGGACACAAGGAGGAAACAACAGCATATTACAAAACTCTCTGTCGCTCCATTTCTTCTTCCTCTCCTCCGCTTCGACCGCCTCAGGGAGAATCAGGAATTTAACCTGAACATTCCAACAGCTCAACAAGCTAAACAAGATCAACCAAGCGCATGCATCTTCATGTATTTTTATGTATCATTTGAAAATGTATTGGATCAAAATGTTGTCATCACAACAGTGTCAAGCATGGTCTATCTTGCTGGTCATGTTTGGTCACTGGAATTTCAATAAACACAGACTTGGGGTTAAAGTCTGTAGACTTGATCGCTGAAAATTAGTCAGATTCAAAAGGCCTAGTCGTATCATGTCATACTTACTTGTATAACAGCAGCCATGGAATGAATCAGTAGCAGAGCTCAAGCTTACACTGAACACACCTTCCTAAACCAATTTGTGTAGCAAACCTACAGTTCAGCCTCAGCGACATTATGCAAAACCCAACTCATAACACTCTGGCTGTGACATTACCCCAGATAGTCTAATTGCACAGCTGAGAACAGAGACAGCTAAAGACATGACCAGGGAAACGTAAAGACGTTTCAAACAGAGGAAATTGCAGAGGAGTTGGTGGTCAATATATTACCTGTGCAAGCAGGAGCTTCTAGGACTGTATGAGCTAAACTGGTTTCTTGCCTCTATCTCTCTCTATCCCCACCTCCGTTACCCCTCCCCCTGGACCTGTTCGGTCTCTTCTGCTAGATTCTCACCTGTGGCGGGGAGGGACTGAGCACATGTGCGTTTAGAAGGTGTGTCAGTGTTTGCACAGATCACAGAAAAGAAAAACCAGTTGAACAGCTTCAAGCAGGGTATGATGGGAGGGGGAGGGGGGGCTGCCATCTCCTGCTGAGCTGTGCACAAGACAGATTAGTTGAGCAGGCCTCTGATAAGTTTGATGAGGGAGCTATGCTAGCTTTATGAGTAGCCTACACCTACATGTCATATATTTGGGGCAAGACCAGCTTTAATATTTGTACAAGTCTTTAAAGTTAATTTGCATAGTGTTTTAGTCGTCCTGTCGTTTTCTATTTATAGAGACACAAGTTAGGACAAATATATGGCAATAAACGAATTGAATATATACACTGTAACTTGATATATGTTTTTATTTGAATATTTTCCTAAATCTGCATGTCTCAGTGAAAAATCTATAATGTAGAAATTGCTGTTTCCCTGCAACACCCAGAAGTGAACAGTAGGCGACCCGGAAGACCTGAACTCCGTCTGAAAGCGAGAAGAAAGAACATTCTAACCATTTATAAAATACATCCAAATATTCCAGCGAGGTGACAGGTATGTTGGCTTTGTAATTATAGCCTAACGCTATGAGTTATATGAGGAAATGTTCTGCTGTCCTAATGCTTTTTTCGGAAATAGGTATTTCTACCATTCGAGACGCGAAAAAGTTCAAATAAAAAATATATGCTACAATTGCTAATCCAGGTTTGCAAAGGTTGCGTTAACATCATTCCATTGCACGTAGCACAAAATGCCAAGGAATAAAATTGTTGACTAGGATAGTGAATGCACACAGCTGCTTGGACGCGATGCATTTTCAAAGCATGATGATTGTTGTAGGAAGTGTCTAGTTTTTTTTTTCTTCTCCCCGAGCCGGGCTATTCAAACCTGCAAATCAAAGTAAACAATCATTCGTACACTTAACGCAAACAAACGGATCACACATTTGCAGGCCACGCACTTGGTTTAATTCAGTAGGCGAATTATGACTGTAATGTGGGATTCGCAGAATATGGCGTCCTGTCCTTATAAAAATAAGACAGGCTGCCATTTTTGTTTTTCTTTTGTCTGAAATTTTTTAATAAAACTGTCTGAGAATGTGGGAGAGGCTAGAGGAGTGAGGCTTCGAGGGGGATGGCGCAGTTTCTGAAACCAATTGCCCATAATAATTCTGTTGTTAACGTTTGGCAACACAATGTTTTTCAAATAAATGTAGCTAGGGAAAGTTACCCAGCCCAACTTTTGTTAGTTTCTTTCTCTTGGTTGTCTATTCTGTCAAAACGATATATTTAATCATTGATTTAGCAAATTAGTAAATTATAAGAAACAGTTAAACAAAAGTTTGGCTATAGAATATTCATGTCCACCATCTTTTTAGTAGTTTACATTTGACTTTTAATATTTAACCAATTTTATTGTAATAAATATATATTTTTTACATTACACACCATGGTGATGCAAAGAAAATTAGACGGATCACTTTTGATTGGAGATACTATAATCTCATATAGGAATATTAATATTACAGTGAAAGGCTTTCATCAAAGAGCAACATACCATCACTGTAAAGTGTTCGTTGAATTCCTTTTAGAACAGTTGAAAGATGTAGGATTTTACCTGTACATATTTTAGTTATCTAAAGTAATCTGAAGGTCCGTGCCGTGCAAAATTACGTTGTGTCCTTGGGCAAGGCACTTCACCCCACTTGCCTTGGGGGAGAATGTCCCTGTACTTACTGTAAGTCGCTCTGGATAAGCGTCTGCTAAATGACTAAATGTAATATTTTGTTTCGCCTGACATCTGATCTGATAGAACTATCATAGTTTAACCATAATGCAACCTTTATGTGAATTTAAGTGGTCCAGTAGGTCACAGTGAAAGTCAATAACATTTGTCTTATGTCCTATAATACACCTGAATGTTGTGCGTTACAGCAGCATTAGCAGTAGGTGCTACATGTTCATAAACACCATAAAATATGCTTTTACCTCGATCTTAAGACTTGCTGTATTGATGCATTACTTTGATGCGTTAAAAAGAGGTTTGGCTATAGACAGATTGAAACATCAGATCTCACAAAGATGTCATTTTGTGTTGAGAGAGGCTGTCTGGCCACTTTGTTGAATCCCAGGAGAGAGCCTGCAGGAAGTGAAATGGACACCCATTGGCATCATTAGGGAAATATTTTTGGGGGTTTAGGTTCATACGGCTGGACCTATCCTTTTTGTTTCTTTTGGCTCCGGCCTGTGGACTGTGCTATGCTGCTGCTAAGTCAAACAGACTTCAGGACGGAGAGCTGTGCCAAAGCACGCAACACAAAATGTTGTATAAAGGAATTTATAAGCTCTGAAGAGAGAAGCTATGGAAAGAAAGACCTCAACGGGCCTTATGTTAAAAGAACAAGCACACACAAGTCTCCAACAGTTTGGGGGCGGCTGGGGCTCAGGGGATAGAGAGGGTTGTCTGTTAATCGCAAGGTCGGCGGTTCAATCCCCGACTCCTCCTAGCTCATGTGCCGAAGTAACCTTGAGCAAGACTCTGAACCCCAAGTTGCTCCCGATGGGCAGGCCAGCGCCTTGCATGGTAGCTCGCGGCCGTCGGTATGTGTGAGTATGAATGGGTGAATGAGAGGCAAAGCTTTGAGCGCTGCTAAGGTAGAAAAGCGCTATATAAATGCACTTAATTTAACAGTCACTTGTTTTGGCTTGATGGTGTTCCTGATGGATTGCCATGATCTTTGATCCCTTTGGTGGCATTATTTTACATCCCTGTGGGGAAATACGCAGTGCACCTCTCAGATAAAGGGTAGGTTGAGAATCTTGAGTGCTTCTGTCAAAAGACAACCTTTGTCCTCCGCCTGTACTGTGTGGATGAAGGAAAGAAGGAATTGGAGGATAAGGAAGGGGAGGAGGAGGAAAAAGAGGACTGGGGAAGGCGATGAGAAGAGGAGGAGAGGGAGGGAGGGAGGGAGAGATCATGGACAGCAGGGGTTTGCCTAATATGCGAGCCACCAACTGGCAGAATTCTTAAACCATTTCTGTTATATCTGATATCAGAGCTTTTTTTTTCTTTTTTTTTTAAACAAGATGTGGCTTCCATGTGAAAGTGAAGGTGCTGGCTGTGTGTGTAGATCCTGTGCAGAAGCCGACAGGGAGGCAGTATGAACGCTGCCTCGTGAGTACCTCCATCCCAGAGAGAAGCACAGGGTGACTCACACTTTTGGTTTTCTTTGAAGAATTTCCTGCTGACTTGATTCCATAGCTCCTTTTAAAAAAGGACAACTTTTGTAGCTGGCTTTGGGTGGCTGTTGCTGATGTTGTGACTCAGACAAACATGGGGATGGAGAAGTGCCACTGTCAAACGGTGTCACACTCTCCTCTCAGAGCTAAAGGAAGAATCCAATGCCGAGTAGAGAATGAAAAGTATCTACAGACCATTACACTGAAATTCTCTACATTCTCTTACTTTCTTTTGAGTAGTTCCCAATTGTTTCAGATGGCCCACTTACTAAAGCTATTACGCATGCTGCAACACTTGAGGTTGATAAATGTGTGTACTTGTCATAGTTACTTGTCATCATTTCTTCAGTCAAAGCCCTCACTGTTTCATGAACTTGGTAAATTACCTCAATTCCAGCTATGTGAAACACCTTTTTTAGCCTAGTTAATAAGCAACTCGGTTGTTTTGTTAGTTAGAAGCTCTGCCGTGGATGGTATGCAGCGTTAACCCCATTGAAAATGTTGCTTCATGTTGTTTTTCCACTTCAGGATGGCTGAGCCTCGTTTTAACAACCCCTACTTCTGGCCTCCGCCTCCAAGCATGCCTGGTCAGGTGAGAACATCTCCTTGGCTCTCTCGCTTTCTCAATAATGTTGAGGAAATATTGCCTGTTGGATGATTGAAACAGTATTTACTTTAAGCCCATTTGTTGTGCAATGCATGCAACACCGGATTATTTCTATAGGACATATTTTACAAAGGTTCCCTAAGAACATTATGGTTCATGTCGGCTCCACTCCTTGTGCGGGGCACTTGCCCTTTCAGGCCTCTAGAGGGAACCAAATCACAGATTAACAGCACCACCCTGACCGTAACCCCTCAAACCCTCCCTGATATTAACTGGTGAATATTCTCTTGCTGCGGTATGTTGCTTATCCTGGCTGTCAGCTGGATAACCTAGTCTTGATCAATAAAATCAAGGAGCAGCTGATGGCAGAGAAGATACGTCCTCCACACCTGCCCTCCACCACAGTCCCTTCCCAGCAGCCCTTGCTGGTCCCGGCCACCCAGACAGAAGGCGGGCAGCACGGTATGCCCGGTCCCAAGGTCCAACAGATGGGCGGGGGACTCCACAGCCACAGTCACAGCCCGTCTCAGCCAGACATCGCCCTTCACGCACGGCCAGCCTCCAGCACAGTGGCAGGTAGCTACCCTGGTCCCTCCCTGTTCGTTCAGCCGTCAGGTAGCTACCCTGGTCCCTCACTGGTCCCTTACCCATCAGGTAGCTATGCTCTCACTGCGTCTACACTTGGCCTAACCCCCTCCCCCCCCCCTACATGCACCCTCCACCCACCTGCCGCCAGTGTTGACACCCTTAGGGTCTGATTCTTCCAAGCTGTTCCCTCCCTTGCAGCCCTACCTGGCAGTTCAGACAGGACACCAGGTCTCATGGGAGAGGGTAGCTTAGTGGAATGGGGCAGACCCTTAGTTAGTGATGTGCATGAAACTCACCCTCCCTGCATCACTGGAGAGGGATCACTGTGTATGTAGTAAAGATCCCCATACTATGACTGTCCTGTCTTAGGGGGAAAAAAAACAATGAAGTGGCTTGTGATATATTGGCAAGCTTCTTCACTTACTATGGCGTTTTTTTCATACATGGAAATGATGTTCTCTGTGGTTGTTCGATATTATAATTGTACGATTATCAGTCCACGGCCCCTCTCCAGTTAAGAGCTGTGGTGAAAAGTTAAATTATGTAAATATCTTCTTTTTGGGTGAAACTGTGAATTTTCTGCACATCTCTAACAGGGCGTATTCTTGGTGATGTAAACTTGAATCTGGACGATAAGACAGCTATAAAGGCTAGAGGACTGTGGGAGGACTGGCATTTGCGTCAAATCATAGACCAACCCTCTCGAACAAACCACCTGTCAGGTAAACACACGATTTAATGACACCACTCAGTGGTCACCTCAGGCAAGAGAGCTCTCCTACGAAATCTTCCTGGAAGAATTCTCCCACACTGGCCCCCACAGCATGGAGGAATACCCTGTACTTTAGAGCATCTATCTAAACCATGTAGATGGTTTCAGGTTATCTTATATAGCCAGTCAGATCGTATTGCCATGACAGTCTTGAGACTATACACATACAGTAGTGTTTGTAAAGATACTACTTAAGACTCAGTAGCCAAACTACCATATCTTTGAAGTAATTACCACACCTCTCCTGGTCTGATTTAATCAGGTTTGACCCTCTCCTCTCGGACAGCCAATCACAACACATCAGAGGCAATCACACAGACCACACCCACCTCCAGCAGCCATAGCAGGCTAGGGGTTGCCCCCAGCCTCATCGCGGGATTGGCCGGCGGGCACGGGATGGAGCCAATCAAAAGCAACGGAGGCCTGGCTGGACTTCTAGGACCCCAACCCAAAGTGGAGCGAGGGCGTAAGAAGATAAAGGCTGAGAACGGGGCTGGTCCTCTCCTGGTGGTGCCCTACCCCCTCCTGGCCCCTGGAAACGACCAGCCCTGCCTCACCATCACTGCCAAAGAGGGCAAAACGTACAGGCAAGAGCTTCATGCTTTCATCTGACATGCTTCCTCCTCCCTCTCCTTGGGGAATGGCACATTTCCGTTTCAGTACAGTTTATTGACCATGTGTTGTTTTATTTGCCATTGTGTATTTGTCAGTGGGGACAAGTACAATTACAGATCCATTTATCATGTGTGTGTGTGTGTTTGTGTGTTCATGCAGGTGTAAAGTGTGCCCGCTGACCTTCTTCTCCAAGTCCGACATGCAGATCCACTCCAAGTCGCACACGGAGGCCAAGGCCCATAAGTGTCCCCACTGCTCCAAGTCTTTCGCCAACGCCTCCTACCTGGCCCAGCACCTGCGCATCCACCTGGGAGTCAAGCCCTACCACTGCTCCTACTGTGAGAAGTGCTTCCGCCAGCTCTCCCACCTCCAGCAGCACACCAGGTCAGACCCAGCCCTCCCCGTGCTGCCCAAACACTGCTCTGTCAAACGCTCTCTGACTCACCTTCCTACACAGATGTGAGAAGGCTGTTTGGGCTGGTTGTCTCCCTATGTTTGTGTATTCATTTTGCAGATGATTTTATCCAAAGCAATGTACAGAAAATGTATATAGTAAGTGCAGCAGATTATCAAGGACGGTTCTAACGGCTTAACAGTGGTTGGTACCAAGTGCGTACTGTACTTGTGGGGTTAAATCTGTAGGTAGAGCAGAAAGGCACTAAATGGAGCATGTTTTAATGGTTGATGACAACGATATGTTCTGATTTGACCAGGAAGTATGTAGAAATGCATTTCTCACATTTTTGTTTCGGCTAGCTAACGTTGATAGTGTTACTGAATAGGCCTGTCGGATGATGCTCTGGGTCAAGTTTATTTTCATTGTGCCTCCTGCAGAATTCACACAGGTGACCGGCCTTATAAATGTGCCCATCCAGGATGTGAAAAGGCTTTTACTCAGCTCTCCAACCTGCAGGTGAGACCTACAGACAGATCTTTCTACAGTCTGACCAAATTCACTTACAATTTAGTCAATGTGGAATATAGACTGAAATTCAGAACTAAAACTATTCAACTGAAAACTGAAAATAATTCCATAAATGGCGTTCGTTAAATAACTGCTGTACTGTTTGATTGAATCTTCTCTGTCATCTTCAGTCCCACCAGAGACAGCATAACAAAGACAAGCCCTTCAAGTGTTCCAACTGCTACCGTGCGTACTCGGACTCCGCCTCGCTGCAGATCCACCTGTCAGCCCACGCCATCAAGAACGCCAAGGCCTACTGCTGCAGCATGTGTGGCAGGGCCTACACCTCAGTGAGTAGCATCCAGCCCGGCGGCCCAGCGCCTGAGACAGTGCTCTCTCAGTACTACCACGAATCATCATCATCAGTTCTATGACTGACACACACATTTACATGTATGTAGTAGATCTTTTTTTAGCCAAAGTCACATATAAATAGTGCATAAACTGCAGTATAGTAGGTGCTGCTGACAACACACTCTCAGTCCCGCTGTCGACGGCTGTCCGTTCCGATGTGTGTAGTATGAAACTTGCAGTGTGTGTGTGAGGTTCCGATGTGTGTAGTATGAAACTTGCAGTGTGTGTGTGAGGTTCCGATGTGTGTAGTATGAAACTTGCAGTGTGTGTGTGAGGTTCCGATGTGTGTAGTATGAAACTTGCAGTGTGTGTGTGAGGTTCCGATGTGTGTAGTATGAAACTTGCAGTGTGTGTGTGAGGTTCCGATGTGTGTAGTATGAAACTTGCAGTGTGTGTGTGAGGTTCCGATGTGTGTAGTATGAAACTTGCAGTGTGTGTGTGAGGTTCCGATGTGTGTAGTATGAAACTTGCAGTGTGTGTGTGAGGTTCCGATGTGTCTAGTATGAAACTTGCAGTGTGTGTGTGTGAGGTTCCGATGTGTGTAGTATGAAACTTGCAGTGTGTGTGAGGTTCCGATGTGTGTAGTATGAAACTTGCAGTGTGTGTGTGTGAGGTTCCGATGTGTGTAGTATGAAACTTGCAGTGTGTGTGAGGTTCCGATGTGTGTAGTATGAAACTTGCAGTGTGTGTGTGAGGTTCCGATGTGTGTAGTATGAAACTTGCAGTGTGTGTGAGGTTCCGATGTGTGTAGTATGAAACTTGCAGTGTGTGTGTGAGGTTCCGATGTGTGTAGTATGAAACTTGCAGTGTGTGTGAGGTTCCGATGTGTGTAGTATGAAACTTGCAGTGTGTGTGAGGTTCCGATGTGTGTAGTATGAAACTTGCAGTGTGTGTGTGAGGTTCCGATGTGTGTAGTATGAAACTTGCAGTGTGTGTGAGGTTCCGATGTGTGTAGTATGAAACTTGCAGTGTGTGTGTGAGGTTCCGATGTGTGTAGTATGAAACTTGCAGTGTGTGTGAGGTTCCGATGTGTGTAGTATGAAACTTGCAGTGTGTGTGTGAGGTTCCGATGTGTGTAGTATGAAACTTGCAGTGTGTGTGAGGTTCCGATGTGTGTAGTATGAAACTTGCAGTGTGTGTGTGAGGTTCCGATGTGTGTAGTATGAAACTTGCAGTGTGTGTGTGAGGTTCCGATGTGTGTAGTATGAAACTTGCAGTGTGTGTGTGAGCCTCGTGACAGGCCTTGATGTTTGTGTGTTTCCTGCAGGAGACGTACCTCATGAAGCACATGTCGAAACACACGGTGGTGGAACACCTGGTGTCCCACCACTCTCCTCAGAGGACAGAGTCTCCCAGCATCCCTATACGGATCTCCCTCATCTGACAACTTCCTGTCGGACTGGACAGCCCGCCTCCACCCCGTCACCCAGCAACCCCACCCTCTGGTCCATCGAGCAAGATTCCTCTGTGATGTCTGCCGACTTTCAGCCCAGCGTGACCAATCCCAGATGACGGTTGTTGTCGTTTTGTTTTCCCCTTGACAGGGTCTAAAATGTGCGCAAATATTTGTACCTCATTATAAGGTAGCCTCTTCTTTTTAATATATTGTTCTCTCCTTCTGTATCATTCTAGATGTTGATGGTATTAACGGGGAATGGTTGGGACATCCAAAGATGAATTCACAGCACTTTCAGGCCTTTGAGTACTGGCCCAAAAAAGATTTTAGTCTAATAAGACAAAAAAAAAAAGTATTGTTCCTGGCAGCTAAAATGTCAACCCTTCTTGTTATAGAGTACTACTCTCACTTGCTCTTCATATTGTCTATTTTGTTTTCCTCTATCCTCTGTGCAAAAATATATTTGCACTGGAAGTTATATCTTCCTTTAGGCTGGCCAACTGACCAATGACCATAACAATGTGAGTTGGATTTATCCAGTCGTTTATGTGCCCCAGTCAATGTTTGCGTTTGTTTGAAGATGTTTTCACTTAAGCTTTCCTACATTTTAGTCTGCAATGCACACACACTTCTCTCAACTGTAGGGTAAATGTTTTATTGCTTTTAAATTTGTATTATACATTCAAAAAAAACGAATATTTGCTGAAGGCAATCCTCAACCAAAATATAATTGGAATTTTAAAGTATTTGGACTTAAAATATGCACTGCCATGTAGTGAGATTTTGAATGAGTATTTCTTAATGCTATACAATATGTGCACACTGTTCAAACTCAAACAAGTTGTTCTGTTGGACATGTGTTCTGTTGTACGTGTGTGTGAACCCTCTGTCCTGTAAGCTTGGCTTGTGTGTATGTCTTGGTCAGGTGTGCATGTTGGTCTTCTTACCACGGTAAAGTACTTTTTTCCATATTGGAGGACATCTCTCAGAATATGTCAAGGATACTTCTCATGTCTGCAAGAATGTAACCCTGAATAGACCCGTCCTTGAACAGTATACTTTACAGTTGAAACCGAGGCATCATGGGAAAGATGTTATTAGTTCATAGTTGTATCTCTGGAGTGTATAGGCTGTTACACTTGTCCCTTCCTCTTTCTCCTCTAGTGTTTGAGGAGAAGATCTAACCTCTCATGTTCCTCCAGCTTCTACTGCAGTTGACTGGAGAGGCGAGGAGATGGGACGCTAGACTTCTCAGATTCAACCTCAGTGTTTCTAAACTGTCCCACCAAGAGGGCTGAGTTGATGGCAGTAGCCAGCCTCAGAATGGTGCTGAGTTGATGGCAGTCGCCAGCCTCAGAATGGTGCTGAGTTGATGGCAGTCGCCAGCCTCAGAATGGTGCTGAGTTGATGGCAGTCGCCAGCCTCAGAATGGTGCTGAGTTGATGGCAGTCGCCAGCCTCAGAATGGTGCTGAGTTGATGGCAGTCGCCAGCCTCAGAATGGTGCTCGTCGGTTTAGATCTGTTAAACTGTGCCAAGCGTTTGTCATCTCCAAGACTTTTCTAGGACTGATGCTGGGGTATGCACTTAACATGTATTCTTGATGGGTGTTCGTTAAGTGTATAGATATATTTATGTACAAAAGCCCTATTTCTTGTCTTCTCATGTCTAAATATTAATTTGCTATTTTTTATACAGTTAAGCCTTAACTTTATAACTATATGTTAATCATCACATCTTGTTTGTTTTCATGTTTTTCACTACTCAGTACTTTTATGCATTTTTTTCTCATAGCATGAAATATACTGTAAATAAACTATATTAACTGTTAACCTTTTTATAGTAAATGATATGTGCAGCTAATGCATTGTGGTCCCTAATAGGTTGCCTTGGCTACACTTCAGTCTATAGACTCTAAGAGAGAATTGACTTTGTACCAATGAGAAAACAAATTAAAGACTGGAAATCCACCAACTAGTCTTGTTTTTCCCTGTGAGATGCTCAAATCTCCCTAAAATATTTTGTGTATGAACATAGAATGTATTAAAGAAAAGTACTTATCACTGTATTTCGTGAACGAGTTCTTAGAAATCCTTCAGCAAACGTTCACTTGTTTCGTATGTATGATTAGAAGGCAGAGTATTCTGTTTAATAACTTGGCATTAGCATAAACAAAACATGTTGTCCTTTGGCATTTAGAAGTGTCATAAGGGCAATTATACCATCTTGTAGAAAGCAACTTTGCAGGAACCCTCTGTGGTTCAGTGGGTAAGCATGTGTACCATCGAGTCTACTGCCAAACACGGTACCTTTGGTTCAAATCTTGCTCAGACCAATTGCTAATTCATTTAACTGATATCAGTCAAGTAATATGTTATTTCCAAGTATAAAGAAGGGGGACCCCGTGGTGTAGTGGGTTGAGAACAAGGGCCTAAACCACAATGACCTGGATTCAAATCCAGCACAGAGCATAGTGCCTAACACATCCATGGGCCCAGATCCCTGTAACCGCAGCGCACTCCCCGACTGTCCAGATCCCCTCTCCCAACTGTCTTTCCAGGTACCAAACTGTCCTACCAGGAAAGGCTCAACCAAGTCTAAAAATAAATGTACCTTTTATCATTTTTATTTATGTCGAGTTTTATTTAAGTCGAAGAGCAAGTCGAAGAGCAAAAATTAATAAAATATACTTTAAAGACTTCCAAACTTTCTTCTTTGCAATTCTCGTGGAAGGACACAAAAATTGATTGACATGAATCCTGATTCAGTCTTCTAGCGATTCACAAAAAAAAAAAATTTGAATGCTCAAA